>NC_142486.1:27934858-28085660 GCF_049115385.1 Moschus berezovskii | reverse complement strand
TGCCACTCACCGTGATGCTGGTATCCTTCTTGCCCTTGTGGGAGGAGGCCACCATGGCCAGGTACTGGATGACTTTCTTGGTGTTTTCTGTTTTCCCAGCTCCAGATTCGCCTCTGAAAGACACGAGAGCAGTGACCCCCCTGGAACAGTAACATGCTAGCGGCTGATGGAATAACCTGCTGGGTGTTGTTTATCTTATCAGGTGTTCTGTGGGCATCTTTCCGCAGCTCCGTGTCATTTGACAGATGGGGAAACTGAGGCTCCCAGAGGGGAGGACTTGTCCACCACTGGCAGGGAGCTGGACTGGGCTTTAAACCCTGCTCCTTATCTCAATCTACTCCTCCCGAGGGGAGGCAGGAAAGGATGTAGATGAAAGAGTAAAAGAAAACCTGAGTTTCCCTACCAAGGTCTAAACAGGTTTATTTGGGCCTGTCTACTTAATTAAAAAAAACACTTAGTTTTTTAGAGAAGTTTTAGGTTCACAGCAAAATTGCGCAAGAGGTACAGAGATTTCTTAGCTCTCCCTGCCCCTCGACAACCTCCCCCGCCGTCAACATCCCCCAGCAGAGTGGTACGCTTGTCACAATTGATGGACCCATATTGGTGCATCATCACCCAAAGCCCACAGTTTACATCAGAATTCACTCTTGCTGTTGCACATTCTATGGGTTTTGACAGCTGTGTAATGATATGTACCCATTATTATAGTATCTACAGAATAGCTTTATTAAAAATTATCTACTTTAAAGACATCATTACCCTTGTTAGAGACGAGAAGATCGGGCAAGAGACTGCCTTCCAGGATGGATGTAATAAGTACCTCTCAGAGTACCAAGATACAAGGTAGAAGTTTTAGAAATGCCCCTTACAAAGAAGAAGGAGGAAGAGGAAAAGAACAAGGAGAAAAAGAAGGAGCAGGAGGGGAAGGACAAAGAGGGAAAGAAGAGTGGTTATTCCATCAGCCACTGGACCCACACAAGCCCCTTCATCCTCTAGCGAACTCACCTGAAGGGTCAGGTGGCTAGCTAATGATTTCAGTTAAATATCAAAGGATAAACCTAGTTGAAGTAAGTCATGCTAAAGTGTAAATGACTGATAAGTTTAGATCCGCAGGGTGTTGTTTGTCTTATCGAAAGAATACTCCTAGAATATGAACAGTGGTTTTCTATTTTTATTTTTTTAATGAAAACGGCTTCTTGAACCAGCTACATCTCTCTTGGCCACCTGAGGTCTCGGTGATGTAATTGTTTCATCAAAGGATCCTAGACTGCCTCTGACTCCCACTCTTCTTAGTAAAAGGGAAAGATGACCTCAAATAATCGTTCCTCCTTTCTTGTCCTCTCCTCTGATTTTCTTCTTTTGTTTGTTTTTTTATTTTTCCTTCCTTTGCCTAGACTCACATTTGCTGAGCTCACTGAATATTCTGAAATGCGCTAATTTTTTTAAAGTCTGAATTCGTCTACCCTGAGGTTAGGTCAAGGTTCTCCATGCTGAACCAGAGCCACCAGTGCTAGCATAGTGCTTGTCCATTTTACCTAATTAGGAAGTAAAAGAAATTAATTTGCTCTGCCGAGGGCCCAGCAATAACTTTGTTCATGGCAAAACGGAAGGAAGGAAAGAAGGGAGGGTGGGAGGGAAGGAGAAAGGAAGGAAAAAAGAAGGAAAGAGAAAGGGAAAGGGAGGGACAAAGGGAGGGCTGTAAGAAGGTGGGGGCAGGAAGGGAGAGAGAGAAGGCAGGGAGGGAGGGAGGAAAAGATACATATGCCCCGAATTGTCAGACCCAATCCCACTGGCCACCATCCAGGAATCAAGAGTCAGGTCTCCAGGAAGGTTGAAACTTCGCACCACGTCTCATCACAGTATTAACACTGTCCTCTACCCAGTTCCTAATGGTCTTTATTCCCAATGGTCACATTATTTCACTTGGCCTCAGAGCCACTTTTTGAGATGGGAGCTATGGAGGCATTATCCTCATTTTCTTGAGGAGGAAAACTGAGTCCAAAATTTTTTTTTCTTTAATTTTAAGGAGAGAATTGACTTTTTTGGGGTGTGTGTGGAGGCCCTGTGTTAACTGTTTCCTGTGCATTATCTCCTTTACCTCCGCTCCCCCAATCCTGAGGGGAGGACATGTCAGTTCAGTTCAGTTCAGTTCAGTCGCTCAGTTGTGTCCGACTCTCCGCGACCCCATGAATCACGGCACGCCAGGCCTCCCTGTCCATCACCAACTCCCAGAGTTCACTCAAACTCATGTCCACAGAGTCGGTGATGCCATCCAGCCATCTCATTCTCGGTCGTCCACTTCTCCTCCCGCCCCCAACCTTTCCCAGCATCAGAGTCTTTTCCAGTGAGTCAACTCGTCACATGAGGTGGCCAAAGTATTGCAGTTTGACTTTCATGTTATTACAGGATAGGAACTTGGGACCAGGGTGAGTAAGCAACTTGCCCAAAGTCACACAGCAAGGCGAGAGCACACTCAGCACTGAAATCAGGTCTCTGGCTCCAATGTAACCAGGATTCTTCCTATGACGTTTCACCAAGTGTGTCCGTGACACAGACCCAACCCTCTAAGAACATGCTTCCTAAAGTCAGACGAAAGGAACAGGGAATAGGAATTGATATTTGTTGAAGACCTACTCTAGGCTACTGGGCTCAGAAATCTTTTTATTTAATCCAACAACCTAATGAAGGAGTCACTGATTATTCCTGTCACTCATCTGGGGAAAACAAGGCTCAGAGAAGTTGAAGTGTTCTAGGTCACAATGTCTGTTATCACACAGATCAGGAATAGAGGAGCAAGATTTGTACATGGGCCAGGTTGATGCCAGAGCCCATGTTCTGCCGCTTACCCTTTTATTTTTAAAAGTGAGAAAAGGGGATGGAATGCAGGAATACAGAGTGAAGCCCTGAGCCATCAAGGAGTTATTCCATATATTCTGGGAGCCTTCACTTGCCTTAATAGGCTCTTTCTGAAAATCTGAGCATGTACCAATGAGCCAAGGCACTCAGTCATTTACACCTTAGTATGAATTACTTCTAGTAGGATAATGTCAGACCCCTTGACAGATATCACCCTAAACTGAGGGGGCTGGGTTCTGATCAGAGCAAGAAGAAGGAGAGAAAATCCGAGTGTGGGAAACCACCTATGTAGCTGGTACTGAGTCCATTCAGATCCAAGACAAGAGTCAGGACAGCTGTGCACACACTGACCCTGGATCACTCCAGCCCCTCCTTTCCCGCCATGATTTCCTGATCTTTCACCTTGCAAGGGCGGGGAAGTGAGACACGGACTCTGGGAACTTGCCTCTCCCCACGTGGCTGCTTGGCTCAACAGTCTCCAAGTTTTATTGATAAAAATAAGTTGTCCTGGGAGGTTCTGCCAAAGTAAACGACCCAAGCTCCAGGCTCATGGGCGTCTGAAGATTGATGTGCTCAGGGCTCTTCAGAAACATCAATATCTTTGCTTTTCTGACCCCAGACTCTGAGAATAAAGATGCCTTCTCAGTCAGTGCACCCTAAACTTCAGTCCTACTTTTTTATTTTTTTAATTTTAGGCTGCACTGGGTCTTCACTGCTGCAGGCAGGCTCCAGTTGCTGTGATGCATAGGCTTAACTGCCCTGAGGCATGTGGGATCTTCCCGGACCAGGGATTGAACCCATGTCCCCTGCCTTGGCAGACAGATTCTCAACCACTGGATCACTAGGGAAGTCTCTCAGTCCTGTTTCTGAGGGGACTTTGTGTCTAGCTCCCTCATCCTTGAGGAAGACTTGGCCTCATGGCCACATATGGCCTCCTGGCCTTGTAATTACACTACTGCCAAGTCCTTTTAATCAGTCCAGGCTCAACAGTTGGAAGGAGGCTACCAAATGGCTGCTTAATCCCTCAGCCCCCTGCTGGGCTGGATTCATGGCTGTGTGACCTGTCCAGTTCCATAGGGACTCCCCTAAGGAGGGTCCTGTGCTTGATTTAATGCTCTGATGTTGTGATCTTGAATTGCTTAATAATTTTTGAACAAGGGCCTTAGCTTTCTTATTTTGCATAATGTAACAAATCAGGTAGCTGGTCCTAGCTCCCATGGTGAAATACAATTTCTGAGTCATTTCAGCTGTGGTCTGCCCTTGGTAGCAAAGCTAAATTGTCTCTGAATCTGTCAGTCTCTAGTCCTCATGTGACTCCTACCCCTGTAACCCGCAAAGTTCTCTGGTGTTTGCGCTGTCCAACTCCTACACACCCTGCAAAACTCAATCACTGCCTTTATTTTGAGTACTGCCTCAAGCTCCCCAGGCAAAAGCAGTGCCTCTTTCCCCTGCAGCATCAATCAGCAGAGCAACACAACAGGCTCCAGGGCCAGACTTCCTGAGTTCAAATCCCTGCTCTGCCCTATGTGATCATGGGCAAGTCATTTAACTACTCCCATGGACCGTATGAAAAGGCAAAAAGATATGACACTGGAAGATGAGACCCCCGGGTTGGTAGGCGGCCAATACATCACTGAGGAAGAACAGAAAAATAGCTCCAGAAAGAATGAAGAGGCTGGGCCAAAGCGGAAACACTGTTCATTTGTAAATGTGCCTGGTCGTGAAAGTAAAGTCTGATGCCATAAGGAACAATATTGCAAAGGAGCCTGGAAGGTTCAGTAAACTGGATGTGGTCAATCAGAAGATGACAAGACTGAACATTGACATTTTAGGAATCAGTGAACTAAAATGGACGGGAATGGGCGAATTTGATTCAGATGACCATTATATCTACTCCTATGGGCAAGAATTCCTTAGAAGAAAGGGAGTAGCCTTCATAGTCAACAAAAGAGTCTGAAACGGTAATACTTCAGGTCAATATCAAGAACAATGAATGATCTCGGTTTGTTTCCAAGGCAAACCATTCAATATCACAGTAATCCAAGTCTATGCCCCAACCAGTAATGCCAAAGAAGCTGAAGTTGAATGATTCCATGAAGACCTACAAGATCTTCAAGAACTAACACACAATAAAAGATGTCCTTTTCATTAAAGCGAACTGGAATGCAAAAGTAGGAAGTCAAGAGATACCTGGAGTAATAGGCAAATTTGGCCTTGGAGTACAAAATGAAGCAGGGCAAAGGCCAACAGGGTTTTACTAAGAGAACACACTGGTCACAGCAAACATCCTCTTCTGATAACACAAGAGATGACTCTACACAAGGACATCATCAAATGATCAATACTGAAATTAGATCAGTTACATTCTTTGCAGCCAAAGATGGAGAAGCTCTATACAGTCAGCAAAAACAAGACCAGGAGCTGACTGTGGCAAAATTCAGGCTTAAATTGAAGAAAGTAGGGAAAAACCACTAGACCATTCAGGTATGACCTAAATCAAATCCCTTATGACTATACCAGCTTCTCTGGAGGCTCAGAAGGTAAAGAATCTATCTGCAATGCGGGAGACCCAGGTTCAATCTGTGGGTCAAGAAGATTCCCTGGAGAAGGAAATGGCAACCCGCTGTAGTATTCTTGCCTGGACAATCCCATGGACAGAGGAGCCTGGTGGGCTACAGTCCAATGGGTTGCAAAGAGTCAGACATGACTGAGCAAGTAACACTTTTACTTTATGATTATACAGTGGAGGTGACAAATAGATTCAAGGGTTAGATCTGATAGAGTGGCTGAAGAACTAT
Source organism: Moschus berezovskii (assembly GCF_049115385.1). Taxonomy (NCBI): domain Eukaryota; kingdom Metazoa; phylum Chordata; class Mammalia; order Artiodactyla; family Moschidae; genus Moschus; species Moschus berezovskii. Next base: position 28,080,006 of record NC_142486.1, on the reverse strand, counting down.
GGATGGAGGTTCATATCATTGTATAGGAGGAGATGACCAAAGCCATCCCCAAGAAAAAGCAATGCAAGAAGGCAAAATGGTTATCTTGAGGAGGCCTCACAAATAGTTGAGAAAGTAAGAGTATTGAAAGGTGAAAGAGAAAGGGAAAAATATACACAACTGAATGCAGAGTTCCAAAGAACAGCAAAGAGAGATAAGAAAGCCTTTGTTAAGTGAACAATGCAAAGAAATAGAGGAAAACAATAGAATGGGAAAGACTAAATATCTCTTAAAAAAATTAGAGACCAAGGGAATATTTCAAGCAAATATAGACAAAATAAAGGACAGAAACAGTATGGACCTAACAAAAGTAGAAGATATTAAGAAGAGGTAGCAAGAATACACAGAAGAACTATACGAAGAAAGGTCTTAATGACTTGGATAACCACAATGGTGTGATCATTCACCTAGAGCCAGACATCCTGGAATGTGAAGTCAAGTGGGCTTTAGAAAGCCCAATTACTATGAACAAAATTAGTAGAGGTGATGAAATTCCAACTGAGCTATTTCAAATCTTAAAAGATGATGCTGTGAAAGTGCTGCACTCAATATGCCAGCAAATTTGGAAAACTCAGCAGTGGCCACAGGACTGGAAAAGGTCAGTTTTCATTCCAATCCCAAAGAAGGGCAATACCAAAGAATGTTCAAACTACCACACAATTGCGCTCATTTCACATGCTAGCAATGTAATGCTCAAAATCCTTCAAGCTAGGCTTCAGCAATACGTGAACTGTGAACTTCCAGTTCAAGCTGGATTTAGAAAAGGCAGAGGAACCACAGATCAAATTGCCAACATCCGCAGGATCATAAAAAAAGCAAGGAAATTCCAGAAAAATATCTACTTCTGCTTCATTGACTATGTTAAAACTTTTGACTGTGTGGATCACAATAAACTGTGGAAAATTCTTCAAGAGATGGGAATACCAGACCTCCTTACGTGCCTCCTGAGAAACGTGTATGCAGGTCAAGAAGCAACAGTTAACAACGGACTGGTTCAAAATTGGGAAAGGAGTAAGTCAAAGCTGTATATTGTCACCCTGCTTATTTAACTAATATGCAGAGTACATCATGCGAAATGCTGGGCTGGATGAAGCACAAACTGGAATCAAGATTGCTGGGAGAAATATCAAAAACCTCAGATATGCAGATGACACCACCCTAGTGGCAGAAAGTGAAGAGGAACTAAAGAGCCTCTTGAGGAAGGTGAAAAAGGAGAGTAAAAAGGTTGGCTTAAAACTCAAAATTCAGAAAACTAAGATCATGGCATCCAGTTCCATTACTTTATGGCAAATAGATGGGGGGGAATGCAAACAGTGACAGACTTTATTTTCTTGGGCTCCACAATCACTGCTGATGGTGACTGCAGACATGAAATTAAAAGATGCGTGCTCCTTGGAAGAAAAGCTATGACAAACCTAGACAGCATATTAAAAAGCAGAGACATCACTTTGCCAACAAAGGTCCATATAGTCAAAGCTGTGGTTTTTCCAGTAGTCATGTATGGGTATGAGAGCTGGACCATAAAGAAGGCTGAGTGCCAAAGAATTGATGGTTTTGTACTATGGTTTTGGAGAAAACTCTTGAGAGTCCCTTGGACTGCAGGGTGACCCAACCAGTCAATCCTAAAGAAAATCAACCCTGAATATTCATTGGAAAGATTGATGCTGAAGCTAAAGATCCAATACTTTGACCACCTGATGGGAAGAGCCGACTCACTGGAAAAGACCCTGATGAGGGAAAGACTGAGAGCAGGAGGAGAAGGGGACAACAGAGAATGAGATGGTTGGATGGCAACACTGACTCAATGGACGTGAGTTTGAACGAGCTCCGGGAGTTGGTGATGGACAGGGAAGCCTGGCGTGCTGCAGTCCATGGGGTCGCAAAGGAGTCAGACATAATTGGGTGACTGAACAACAACGATTATTACTGAGGTCAACTTGAATCTACTTTCATATTAAATAATATAAATCATTCCAGATTTTGATGCTCTGTGAAAATTTCTTGCAATTCTTGTAACTGACCTGTGTGTGTGTATGGCAGGAACTGAGGGCTCAGTCATCTATGAGAAACTTTCCAGGCCCAAAGTTCTGGGATTGAGGTTGTAAACAGGTGGCCCCACTGGCAAAGCCAGCCCACCAATGGATTTTATTTGGCTGATGCTCTGTGTTGTATATTCATGTAAATTAGGTGCAAATATTTAAACATTGAATATTTCACATAAAAACCTAAATTTCCAGCTTCTGCTGCAATGTAGAAGAGTCTGACAGCATTGGACCCGTGTTCTCCCCTGGAAACAACGGACAGAAGAGGGAGAGCAACTCGCCCCCCCTCAGATGGGTCATGTTCTTCAGTTCACCACACTCCCCACCATCCCCTACTGTCTCACACCCAGGCCTTCTTGCACATTAACAGTACTTGGTTGACTCTGATTGGCCCCTGGGTTTGCAGCCACAGTCCTAGACGTCCCACAGTGGTTCTTCTCAGACAGAGGGCTTCTGCTGGGAGACACACTCTGGCCAAATTGATGTCTCAGTTTTTCAAATAAAGCACACTCTCTCTGACCCCAGTGCCTTTGCATATGCTGTAAACTCTTCCCTTCTTTTCTTCAATGTCTCTGCTGAAATAGCTCCCAGTTAGAATCTCTCTGATTTACACATTCTCCCAGTTCCAAACACGTCTCATTCTTTGCCATTTTCAGTTTGTAATTACACATTTACTTGAGTGATTTGCTGGGAAAGATTGAAGACAAAAGGAGAAGGGGGTGAAAGAGGTTGAGATGGTTGGATAGCATCACCAACTCAATTAACACAAGCTTGAACAAACTCTGGGAGATAGAGAAGGACAGGGAAGCCTGGTGTGCTGCAGTACATGGGGTGGCAAAGTGTCGGACACAACTTAGTGACTAAACAATAATCTTTTTTTAAGTTTCTGAAAAGGTAGCTCCTTCAAATTACAGCTTTGACTATATGGACCTTTGTTGGCAAAGTGATGTCTCTGCTTTTTAATACGCTGTCTAGGTTTGTCATAGCTTTTCTTCCAAGAATCAAACAGCAAATTCAAGCAGTACCAAAGGGAAGAGTGTAATTATTGTTCTAGTGGCTGTCTTCCCTCTTGAGAAGAGGGGTCAGATTTATTTTGGATTCTTTCCTATACGCCAGTATCACCAGCGGGACCAGCTCATTCCATCTGTTGAACAGTGAGTGAGGCCAGGAGTGAGTGTAGGGGGACAAAGGAAGGAGGGTGTATTCATTTCCCATTGCAGCTTTAACAAACAGTGGCTTAAAACAACTCAGACCGATTATCCTGCAGTTCTGGAGGGTAGAAGTCTGACATGGACTGTACTGAGCTAATACCAAGATGTCAGCAGGGTTGTGTTTCTTTCCAGGAATACCAGGGGAGAGTCTGCTTCCTTGCCTTTTCCAGCGTCTAGAAGCTGTTTTCATCTTTGGCTTCCTCCATCGTCAGTGCCAGCAATGGTGGTGAAGTTCTTCCCCCATCGCATCTCCCTCTGACTCCCCAGGTTCCTCCCTCTTCCACTTGTAAGCACCCTGCAATGACACTGGACGTGCCTGGATGGTGTAAACTCCCCCCTGTTGTAAGGTCAGCTGATTAGCAACCATAATGCCACGGCAACCTCATTCTCCTCTGCCTCGTCACCTGACACATTCACAAGTTCTGGTGATTAGGAGGTTGCAATCTTTGAGGGACCACTACGGATACTTTTAGTGTGCATTGTTTTATTGCAGTTCACAGATACCATGTTTTTCACAAATTAAAGATTTGTGGCAACCTCGCATCAAGCATTTCTCCAACGGTATTTGTCCACTCCATATCTTTGTGCCACCTTTTGGTAATTCTTATAATATTTCAAACTGCTTCCTTATTTTTCTGTTTGTCATTGGTGATCTGTGATCAGTGATCTTTCATCTCATCTACTGCAAAAAGATTACAACTCCCTGAAGGCTCAGATGACAGCTAAGATTTTTTAGCAATGGGTATTTGTTTTTAATTAGAGGACAGTTACTTCACAATATTGTGATGGTTTTTGCCATACAGCAACATGAATCAGCATTAGGGATACATATGTCCCTTCCATCTTGAGCCCTTTCTAGCCTCCCTGCCCATCCCGCCTCTCCAGGTTGTCACAGAGCACTGGCTTTGGCTCCCTGCACCAGACAGCAACCCCCCGCCCCTCCGGCTACCTGTTTTACATACGGTGATGTATATGTTTCAGTGCTATTCTCTCATATCATCCCATCCTCTCCTTCCCTCACTGTGTCCTTTGCTGACCTGCAAGTAGAATCGTCAGTACTGTCTTTCCAGATTCCATATATACGCATTAATATATGATATTTGACTTTCCCTTTCTTACTGTCTTTCTGTGACTTACACTACTCTGTATAATGGGCTCTAGGTTCATCCACCTCATTAGAACTGACTCAAATGCGTTCCTTTTTATAGATGACTAATAGTCCCAGCGATGGGTATTTTTAAATTAAGGTGTATACATTGTTGTTCTTAGATATCACTGTCGCACACTTAGTAGACTACAGTATAGTGTCAACATAACTTTGGTATGTACTGAGAAACCAAAAAATTTGCATGACTTGCTTTACTCTGATATTTGCTTTATTGCAATAGTCTGGACTAAGTCCATGCTATCTCTGAGGAACACCTGTATTCTGCCCACCCCAGGAGAGACTTTCCTGAATACTGAAAACCCTCTGAGTGATTTTAAACTGAGTTTGTGTCTTCTAACTATGTATCCAGGTCTTCAAAGAAATAATGATACCAACCACCAAATACAGCACAATGTGGCTACTTGTGAAATTTTAGGGTAACAGTTTAACACAAGCCAAGACTTCCTCACTAATGGAGATGCCTTCTACTTTCACGGAGCTATTATAGAATTACATGCAATTCTGTCTGTAAATTATTTAGTTCAGGGTCTGGCGCACAGTGAATGCTCAATAAAAGCTAGTTTTAAAGAGGGGGGCAGCGCAGAACAAGATGGCACCAGGTATCACCTGCAGTTTAGGGGTGCTGGCCTCAGCATCAGAGCATTTGTACAACAAATGTTTCACATCTGCGCTGTGCTGGGGATAGGGTGGTGCATGGAATATCAAACAAATCAAAGAACCCTGTTCTCATGGACCTTTTTCTTTAATAGGTTGGATCTTAACTCAGAAAAGCAGAAGAAAAAGCATCTCCACTTACGTGCAGAGAATGGACTGGTCCTCCCGATCTGAGAAAAAAAAAAAGAAAAAAGAGCCACGAGTTAGAATCAGCTTTGAGTTGAGGGTCTGGATATGCTGCCACCCAGGGCTCCAATTTAAGCTCCTACACCCTGGCCCCTCTGGGGGTGACGAGGGGCCAGCTGAGCTCATTGCCCAGAGCATAGGGGACAAGACGGCAACAAAGCCCTGGAGGCAGCCCCAGAAAGATGTTGGGAATCTGACCCATTCAGGAGGCAGTGAGCATCCCAGCCCCACCCGCTCAGAGTGGAGGGGGATTCCCAGGAGACCCACTTTGTACAGATGAAGTCACAGACAGAACACCGACTTTGGATCCAGACAGACTGGGTTTCCTCTTGGCCACTTCCCAGCTCTGTGGCCTCGGGCGAATGTTCTTAACCTCTCCAAGCCTCAGTTTCCTTATCTGGCAGTGGACATTTTTGGCTTGAATATCCAGTATGCTTTCCCTCTCCTTCTGGCAAGAGCATCCTATGTTCCTTACGGAGACATGTCCAGGGGACTTCCCTGGTGGTCCAGTGGTTAAGACTCTGAGCTTTCAATGCAAGGGGTGCAGTTTTGATCCCTGATCAGGGAACTATGATCCCACAGGCCGACAGAACAACAACAACAAAAAAGGAGACACATCCCCTGCACCACTCCACTCCCATTATCATGTGCTGTCTTGGTGGGACTCACCCACAAGCTCTCCCAGCCAAGAGGCAACAACGTTTCCCAGGCTGCGTCAATCAGATTCTCTGAGCTAAAACTCCAATCTGGATCAAGATGGGAGAAGCACAGCAGGTGGGCAGAGCCCTGAGGGGAACTTACTTCCTGCCCCACAGAGCCCAAGCAGTCCCTAGCTTCTGACATTTTCTGAGGCTGGCTCCCCACTCGTCCCATCTCATCTGTGAGCTCCGCAACACTCCTCCAGAAATTCCTTTCCAAGACACACCTCCACTTCCACAGCCCCTGTGCTGCCCGAGTGCCCTGTCCCAGGCTGGCACTTTTGCTCCTTGTGTCTCTGCCCACACAGAATTATGATTTCCTCATAAGCAGAAACATCCAGATCTGGACCCCACTCCCCTCAGTTTCCAGGAAACTGAGGTCACGTCCTCAATCCCTAAGCCCCTGCTGACACAGAGAAGGTACAGTCTGGCGAGCACTGAAAAAAGCCAACCCCAAACCTGAAGACTTGAGCTTATTGATGGGAGAGTTCAACATACATGAAAGAAATTGACACCAGTTACTTCCCTGGTGGTCCAGTGGTTAAGAACCTGCCTCCCAATGCAGGTGACTTGGGTTTGATCCCTGGTTGGGGAACTAGGATCCCCCATGTCACAGGGAAACTCAGCCTGCACACTGCGGCTAGAGAGGCCAAGTGCTGCAATGAAAGAGCCCTCATGGGCCACAGTTGCCTGTAGGGGCTAGCTTTAGGGGGCCCGGCGAGGCTCCACTCAGGCAAGTTTGACCTCGGAGCCGAGGGCCAACGGGAGGTCCTTGCAGGAAGAAAGGCCACAGGAAAGAGGGAGCTCAGCCTTTGGCATGAGAACTTTCCATCACCACAAAGTCCCATTTCTGGTCCAGTTGCACTGATTCCCATCAGGTCAACATGCTCTGCCTCCTGCCTCTGCCTCTAACCGTGGGCTGATCCACAAGTTTCAAGAAACAGCCGTATCAGAAACCCGCACATGTGTGCCCAAGGACAAATGCTTAAATTGGTCACTGCGGCAACATCAGTCAAAGCAAAAGACCAGAAAAGAGTGATTTTGAGGTGGATAGACGATGGACTGTCTCCACCCATCTGCTTTCGGGACAGAGGTGGCCTTTCCAGCAGCCTTGGGAAACCTAAGCCCAGAAGACAAGAGATTGACAGGGTCCATGCCTGTCTGGAGGCTTTTCCTCCCAAGTCCCCAGGAGAGGAAGTGGTTCCAAGGGGAAGGCTTGGCAGCTGCCGGGGCAGCTCCATGCTGGGCACTGCCAGGGGACCTCCGGCCTGAGACATTCCCATCGGAAAACACACCGCTCCAAGCGTGGGAAGCTAACTGTGTCATGGTTAGTTAGGGGCAGGAGGGCTCAGTGTGTGTATTGCTTGCTGACCTATGCAGAGCCCAGGAGACCCACTTCCCTGGTTCCTTCCCTGAGCCAGCACTCATGTCTGACACGAGAGAGCAGAGTTCTAAGAATGTGCAAAGGAGAACCCCAACCCAAGCTTTGCACATGCTGTTTCTTCTTCCCAGAGCACCATCCGTATTGCTTTTGTACCTGCCTTATCCATTCTCTCTCTTTTTTTTTTAACTCCAATGAGGTGAAAACCACATAAACATAAATTAAACCATGTAGAAGCGAACAACACAGCGGTAGGTAGTACCTTCACAAAGTCGTGCAACTCACACCTCTGTCTAGTTCCCAAACCTTCTCATCAACCCCCAGTGAAACCTCACACCCATTAAAGAGTCACTCTACATCCCCTGCTCCCATTAACCCCTCTACTCTCCATTTCTATGGATTTACCTATTCTGGACATTTAACACAAACACAAGTGGTCTTTTGTGTCTGGCTTCTTTCACTTAGCATGATGTTTCTGAGGCTCATCCCTGTTGTAACATGGATCTGAACTTCATTCCTTTTTATGGTTGAATAGTCCTCCATTGCGGAGAAGGCAATGGCAAGCCACTCCAGTACTCTTGCCTAGAAAATCCCATGGATGGAGGAGCCTGGTAGGCTGCAGTCTGTGGGGTCGCAAAGGGTCGGACACGACTGAGCGACTTCACTTTCACACATTGGAGAAGGAAATGGCAACCCACTCCAGTGTTCTTGCCTGGAGAATCCCAGGGACGGGGGAGCCTGGTGGGCTTCCATCTATGGGGTCACACAGAGTCAGACACGACTGAAGTGACTTAGTAGCAGCAGCAGTCCTCCATTGTGGGCAGATCTCATTTTGTAGTTCCACTAATCTGATGATGGGCATTTGGGTTGTTTCTAGCTTTTGGCTATTGTGAACAGTGCTGCTATGAATATTCAAGTACAAGTTTTTGTTTGAGCACCTGTGTTCAATTCTTTGGGGTATATATTCTAATTGATTCTTGAAATGTCACCCTGAGAGTCACCTCCTCTATAATATTTTATCTGACCCCATACCTTCCTAGAGCCAAGCTGGGGGCCTTTGTACTGTATGTCTCCTCCAGAGCTTCCATGGGCAGTGGTACAAGTCAGACACTGCATAACTCTAAGGGGGAACCATTTACACTGGTCACTATAGATCTGTATATTTATTACAACCATCTTTCAGCAGATGGAAGAAAAGTGCCTTGAGAAAGGGGTAAAAGTAAAAATGTTAGTCACTCAGTCGTGTCCAACTCTTTGCGACCCCATGGACTGTAGCCCACCAGGCTCCTCTGTCCATGGAATTCTCCAGGCAAGAATACTGGAGTGGGTTGTCATTCCCTTCTCCAGGGGATCTTGTGGACCGCGGGATCAAGCCTGGATCTCCTGCATTGCAGGTGGATCCTTTACCATCTGAGCCAAAACAGGGGGTACCTTTGTCTAATTCTACAAAGGTACCACCCAGTCTAGTGGTGACCCTAGCTCCATTAGTCCAAAGATTTCCTGCCTTGCAGCACTTAACCTCATCATGATCATTGTTTTGCTTCAATACCTTTTAGAAGAAAGGGATTATTCAGAATAGTAATGGACCATTTTCCTATGATATGACAGGCAGAATTTTTCTTTCTCATCTTAGTAAAAATTATGCTACTTTATATTATTTATAATAGCCAAAGAGTACAAACGATACAAATGTCCATCAGTTGGTAAATGGATAAACAAAGTGTGGTCTATTTGTACAATGGAATATTACTCAGCCATGAAAAGGAATGGAGTATTGACACAGGCCAAAACATGGATGAATCTTGAAGATATTAGGCTATGGGAAAGAAGCCAGTCACAAAGGACCACATATTCTATCATTCACTCCATTTATTCTAAATGTGCAGAAGAGGCAAATCTACCTGCAAAGAAAGTAGACTAGTGATAGTATTGAACCAGGGGTGGGGAAGGGAATGATACTAGAGGGCACAAGATTTCCTTTGCGGATGATAGAAAGATACACTTAGACTGTGGTGATGGCTGTGCAACCTTGTAAATTCACCAATAACCAGTGAGATGTGTTCTTAAAATGGATTGATTTATGGTATATAAATTGCACCAGAATAAAACTTTTTTAAAAACACAATATTACTTTTATCCCATCTCTGAATCAAGAGATCTGATTGATCAGTTATCACACGGAATCTATTTTTCAACAGTTATGAAACTGTTTTTTTTTCCTTAAATAAACCACGAACTCTTTTTACTTAGATTACAAATTTAGTACACAACTGCTGAAGAAAGCTTGGCAAATACAAAATCGCCCTAACCGCGACGGTTAGCATTTGGAGATATCTTCTTGTCATTATTTTTTATAGGAGGTTAGAGTGATTTACACACTTGACACCATACTATGGCATGGTTTTTTAGTTCTTTTCATTTAACAGTGTTTCCTTCTTGGACTTCTCTGGTGGTTCAGGTGGTAAAGAATCTGCCTGCAATGCAGGAGACCCAGGTTTGACCCTTGAATTGGAAAGATCTGCTAGAGAAGGGAATGGCCACTCAAATTCAGTATTCTTGCCTGGGAAATCATATGGACAGAGGAGCCTGTGGGCTACAGTCCATAGGGTCACAAAGAATCAGAAACGACTGAGTGACTAGCTTTATATGCATTGACCATGTTGTACAGTCTTTGTTCAGTTCAGTTCAGTTCAGTCGCTCAGTCGTGTCCGACTCTTTGCAACCCCATAAATCACAGCACACCAGGCCTCCCTGTCCATCACCAACTCCCGGAGTTCACTCAAACTCATGTCCATCGAGTCGGTGATGCCATCCAGCCATCTCATTCTCTGTCGTCCCCTTCTCCTCCTGCCCCCAATCCCTCCCAGCATCAGTCTTTTCCAGTGAGTCAACTCTTCACACGAGGTGACCAAAGTATTGGAGTTTCAGCTTCAGCATCAGTCCTTCCAATGAACACCCAGGACTGATCTCTTTTAGAACGGACTGATCTCTTTTAGAACGGACTGGTTGGATCTCCTTGCAGTCCAAGGGACTCTCAAGAGTCTTCTACAGCACCACAGTTCAAAAGCATCAATTCTTCAGTGATCAGCTTTCTTCACAGTCCAACTCTCACATCCATAAATGACCACGGGAAAAACCATAGCCTTGACTAGACAGACCTTTGTTGGCAAAGTAATGTCTCTGCTTTTTAATATGTTATCTAGGTTGGTCATAACTTTCCTTCCAAGGAGTAAGTGTCTTTTAATTTCATGGCTGCAATCAGCATCCGCAGTGATTTTGGAGCCCCCCAAAATAAAGTCTGACACTGTTTCCACTGTTTCCCCATCTATTTCCCATGAAGTGATGGGACCAGATGCCATGATCTTAGTTTTCTGAATGTTGCCAATTCCTTCTCCAGGGGCTCTTCCCAACCCAGAAGTCAAACCTGGATCTCCTGCATTGGCAGGCAGATTCTCTACTACTGAGCCACTGGGGAAGCCCTTCACTTTTCACATACCAGTCCAAATATCATATCCTCAGATGGAGCCACTTCTGACTACTGCACACCCATAGCCATTCCCCTCAGTTTCTCTTGATCCCATCTTCCTGTTTTATCTTCTCCTTAAGGGGAAAGTAACTTTATAATTTTGCCACCTGAAATTATTTCTTTGCTTACTCAACAAAACAGCTTTTAAAGCTTCTCCTATTAACCCCTGAGCTCCTGAGGGGTTCAGGCTCAGATCAGGCTTTGCCTGATCCCAGGTGGCAGGGACAATGTGTGACACACAGTAGGTACTCAGGAAATGCTTAATGATTTGAATCAATCTCAAACAATCTTTTCTTCTCTCTCTCTCAATCTCTCTCAGAAAGGAGATTCCGATTGAAGCCACGGTGAGTGCTTCTTAATCACTCACCAAACAAGTCCAGAGCTCCTACTCTGTGCCAGGCACTAGAAACACAGAGTTTACTTAACCGACCTAGTCTTTGCTTTTGAAAGGCTTATGATCTGGTGTGAGGGTCAAACAGGCAAAGAGCTGACTGCAAGATGTGGGCAAATGCCACAATTCATATGTGCTCAAAGTGCTACTGAAGGTAGCACTTTGTTTTACTTTATTAAAAAAAATTTTTTTTTAATATTTATTTGGCTGCACCAGGTCTTAGTTGCGGCATGCAGGCTCTTACTTATGGAATGTGAGATCTAGTTTCCCTGAGGGAGCCAGTTTCCCTGACCGGAGATTGAACCTGGGCCCCCTGCATTGGGAGCTCCTGGTCTTAGCCACTGGACCAGCAGGGACATCCCAGTCCCTGAGAGGCAGGATATCCCAGCAGCTATGGTGGCTACTGAGCTGCATGGAGAAGGATGTGTAGGAATCCCCAGGGGAGAAGCCACCAAGGAGGCGGAGCGTCCCATCAGGAGGGCCTGGACCACGCATCTCAGGGCCGGGAAGGGGCAAACCAGCGGAGGGGAGACGGCCGGCGCCCGCGTCCCAGCATCCCGCGCGCGGGCTAAGCCCCGCCCCCCGCCCCAGCCGGGAGCCCACCTGGCGGGCCCGCATCCCAGCATCCCGCGCGGGCTAAGCCCCGCCCCGCGCCCCAAGCCTGGAGACCCCCTGGCCTCACGCTGCAGCTGCGGGCTCCGCGGTGTCCCCTCCGTCCCCTGGGCCTCGGGGTCTGGCCTTGGATGAGCAGGTGTGCGGGGGAGTTCTCCAGGGACCGAGAGGGCTCCCCGCCGCCTCCCCCGCAGCAGGCCTGCGACTCCCAGGAGACGCCCAGCTCCCCACAGACCAGCTATTTCGGCCTGATCCCAACACCAGCTCTTGGCTTCTGGCTGGGGAAGCCAGAGCCCAGCGGGCTGACCATAAAAGGAGAAAACCCAGCTGGGTCTGAGCGAGGCCTGGCCTGGCTGCTTCCCTCCCGCCTTCCCGTGCCAGGGTGCGTGGGATCAGGCGAGAGGGGCGTGGCCAAGCCCTGGCTCCCTTGGGGTCACCGCTCCCCCTGACCTCCAGGCCCCTGGGGTTGAGGCCTGGCCTCCACCGAGCGCAGAAAGGTGACTCCCCCACGAATGCCTTGCCACCCTCCAAGGTAGATGCAGAAAGTTCCAGACAACCCCCGCCCCCGCCTGGAGCTGACGGCCCACGCCCTGCCGCTGCCCCGCTGGGCACCACGCTCCCCAGGCACCGTCGGAATCAGTCCACACAAGCACCGGGGCAAGTGCCATCCTTGTTGGGACAAGTGAGGAAACCAAGGCACAGGGAAGTGGGCGCATCTGCAGAGCCAAGATTCCAGCCCAGCTCAAAAGCGATGCCCTGTGTACACGCTGCTGCTGCTGCTGCTAAGTCGCTTCAGTCGTGTCTGACTCTGTGCGACCCCATAGACGGCAGTCCACCAGGCTCCCCTGTCCCTGGGATTCTCCAGGCAAGAACACTGCTATATTTAAAATGGGTAACCAACAAGGACCTACTGTATAGCACGTGGAACTCTACCGGTGTTATGTGTCAGCCTGGATGGGAGCCAGGGGTTTGGGGGAGAATGGATACATGTATATGTATGGCTGGGAACCTTATTTGTTCACCTCATGCTATCACAACATTGTTTCTTAATGGGCTATACCCTAATACAAAATAAAAAGTTTAAAAAATAAATAGCACCCCAGAGAGAAAAAAACGATGCCCTAAACCTCTGCTCTATAGGTCCAGGCCTTCCTTTCTCCACCCTCCTGCCCCAGCAGCATAGGGAGGAAAATTCTGGGTGAGCTGAGGTACTCTGAGAGCTTGTGCTGGACCCTAACAGAACTCTTCTAGACCCACATGAGGCAGATCTGGCCAGCGAAGGGGGCGTGGGTTCATGAAGACCAGTATTCTCCGGGTGGTGTCCTGGACCTCGGCTCCAGCCTCCAGTCTCTGCATCCTTCTCTCCACTCCAGCCCCACAGCCTCGTGCATCTCATCAACTCCTTTAATATCACATGTTACTTCTCAAGGAGGCCTCCCTGTCCTCCCAGTTTAAGGAGATCCCATCCCACCCTCCCTCCACAGCACATGTATTTGTGGTTTGATTTGATTAATATCTGTACCCCTCAGTAGACTGTGCCCCCCACAACAGTTCCCCCACAGTGGGGCCTCAATCAACACTTTTGGACAAAAAAGGGAAGGGGGAGCCAGATTCTCTCTGAGGCTGGGAGGACACAGTGGGAAGGCCCGAATCCAATAGGAACAAGCCGCCCCCAAGTGTCAGTCAGAGCTTCCCAAGGCCACTCCCCTCAGCATAACTGCTTTCCAACTCAATATTTACCGGTTATTAATAATAATAATTCTCTTTAGCTCTCTGCCATCTGTGTGAGACCCCATGGGCCTTCCATAAAACATGTATCAGAATCCGATGATCCTTCCTCTTCATTTCCTGCCAAAGAACGTGATCTTCTTGTGATAACTCAGAGGGCCGGCCAGACGGGGCCAGACAGATGGAGCCGCCAGCACCCCTCGGCCTGCCAGCCAGACGCTGAGCTGAGAGCAGAGGCAAAGTCTCCAAGAGGCAGAGAGGCAACCGGCCCCCTCCTTGGGGGGGTGTGTTGCAGAAACACAGTCTCTGCAGCAAAATGTCTAGGAAATTACTTCTGGGCTCCACTTCTTGGGCAACTCAGAGCATCATCTTCCTTACCAAGAAGTCAGGGATAAAAACTTGCACTTTCCAAGGGTGTGAAAAAGATGCAGGGAGACTGGACCGAAAAAGAGCTGAAAAAGGGCCGAAGACCCATTCCAAAGCTCAATAACAAGAAATTATTGTCAGCTTTATTATCATCACTGCTCCATCATCTCCATCCTCCATAGCAGTGAGCTTGTGAAGTGGTTATAGATGGCAGCGGGTCTGACTCAGGAGGACAGGCTATCAGGCCAAGTTCAACCCTTTCTAATTATAAGGCCTAAAGCCAGTCTCTTAGCTGGCGGCTCCATCTGTCTGGCCCTGTCTGGTTGGCCCTCTGAGTTATCACGAGCAGCCTCAGTTTCCTCCTCTGTTAAAGGGGGCTGACAGCATTACACTATCTAACATACCATACTGCCTCAGAGGGAAGATAAAACGTTTCCAGTGAGGGACTTCCCTAGAGGTCCAGTGGTTAAGATTCCACCCTTCCAATGCAGGGTCAAGGTTCGATTCCTGGCTGGGAAACTAAGATCCCACATATCACAGGGCATGGTCAAAAAATTAAAAAAAAACAAGCTATTGGCTTTAAAAAATCTCTTTTAAAATAAAAAGTGCTTCCAGCGTGGCTAAAGGAGATACTGCCAGATTTGACACTCAGCTCTAGAGCCAAGCGCCTCGGTGTTCTGAGCCTCAGTGTCTTCAGTCTGTCACACGGAGAGTCTGTCCTGCAGGGGACCGGCGAGGGCTGAGGGACGCAGGATCTATGGGGCAGCGAGCTCAGTGTGCACAGATGCCCTTCCTGTCTCTGCTGAGATACAGAACCTCCGGTTGAGCACGGGCCAGCCCCCCAAGGCCTGCTGACCCGGACAGAAGGTTCAGACTGAGTGTGGGAACTTGCAAAGCAGAGAACCGAGTTTGGATCATTCTGCTCACTTCCCCACCCGACAGACTTCTCCGCAGCTTAAAGAAGGTTCAGCCAAGAGCCTGAGCTGATAAAGGTCTGGCTATTTTTTTTTTTAAATCCCCTTAGAGTGGCTGGTTAGTACTAATTAGGTGTGGACACAACACTTCCAGTGACAGGTCCCGATGGCTCCTCTCATCCTCAGAGTGAAATCTCACCTGCCTTTCACACCCTCCCCCATCCCAGGGGCCCACAGAGAAGAGACTGGAGATCCAAACTGGCTTTTGTCAGGAAAGCTTTACTGACGCTTTCCCCACACTCATCATGCTATAATTTGCTGAAGTCACTCATGCCAGCTTCTCAAGTGCTGAGCCCTCAACGCTAACCCCCTGAGATGGCAGGAGACAGCCCTACAGGAGCAAACAGCCTTTAGTGGGGCAGGAGGGGCTGTGAAACAGCTCAGCATCACCTTGGTCCAGCAAGCCTGGGGCTTCAGAGTCTGATAAAACAAGTTCAAATCTTCTCTGACACTCCTGCGTCAAGTTCTTCACCTCCCTGAGCCTCAGTCTCTCCAGCAATAAAATGGGGCTAATAATAGCACCTGCTTCCAGTACTGGATTGTCTAACCAATCATGTTTTCCCACGGTAGTCATGTATGGATGTGAGAGTTGGGCCATAAAGAAGGCTGAACGCCGAAGAATTGATAGCTTTTGTGCTGTGATGTTGGAGAAGACTCTTGAGAATCCCTTGGATTGCAAGGAGGTCAAACCAGGTCCTAAAGGAAATCAATCCTGAATATTCATTAGAAGGACTGATGCTGAAGCTCCTATACTTTGGCCACCTGATGCAAAGATCTGACTCATTGGAAAAGACCCTGATGCTGGGAAAGACTGAAGGCAGGAGGAGAAGGGGACAACAGAGGAAGAGATGGTTGGATGGCATCACCGACTCCATGGACATGAGTTTGAGTGAACTCCGGGAGTTGGTGATGGACAGGGAGGCCTGGTGTGCTGTGATTCATGGGGTCGCAGAGTCGGACACGACTGACCAACTGAACTGAACTGGGAGATGGCAAAGGACAGAGAAGCCTGGCGTGTTGTAGTCCATGGGTCTCAAAGAGGCGGACCTGAGTGAGGCAACTGAACAGCAGCAACCAGTCATGTAAACGTAGGTTCATGAGTGAAGGAGGGAGGGAGGGAAAAACAAATACATTTTTAAAGGAGTCAATATCTGCTACTTCTTGAGAACTATCATGGTTAATGTCCTGGGAAAATTTAAAACATTGTTGGCTTTCTTTATTTTATAGTTTAGGGTTGTTTTTATTCTGGATTACATACACAGGCACCATAATAGTTTCAAGGCTTCATTTTAAAGGTTCTAATCTGATCCTAGGTGGCTCAGTGGTAAAGAATCTGCTGGTAAGGATTGGGGGCGGGAGGAAAAGGGGACGACAGAGAATGAGATGGCTGGATGTCATCACCGACTCGATGGACATGAGTTTGAGTGAACTCCGGGAGTTGGTGATGGACAGGGAGGCCTGGCGTGATGTGATTCATGGGGTCACAAAGAGTTGGACACGACTAACTGACTGAACTTAACTGAACTGAACCAAGGCAGGAGACACAGCTGCAATCTCTGGGTCGGGAAGATCCCCTGCAGGAGGAAATGGCAACCCACTCCAGTATTCTTGCCTGGATAATCCCATGGACAGTGGAGCCTGCTGGGCTACAGTCCACAGGGTTGCAAAGAGTCAGACTCGACTTAGTGACTGAGCACCCGCGCATGGATCTGATCCCATCTGCCTTGTCAGTCTGCAGTGAGGATGAATGGAGAATATTCCTGGAAAGCCCTGTGCACACAGGAAGCATGCAATAAAAATCCACTACTGGGGCTTCCCTGGTGGTCCAATGGCTGAGACTCTGAGCTCCCAATGCAGGGGGGCCAGGTTCAATCCCAGGTCAGGGAACTAGATCCCACATGCCTCAATTAAGTTTGCATGCTGCAACTAAAGATCTCGAGTGCCACAACTGAGATCCAGCACAGCCAGATATATAAAGTAAATATTTTTTAAAAATCCACTATCACCATTATCACATCTTTGGAAAAGAGTGTGAGAGAATTTCCATCAAAAGGTAGCGGGTCAAACACAGGCAGTTAACAATCCTCTTTCCCCAAACCTCATGAAAATGACAGTAAAGGGGTTTTGAAAGTGAGTGAAAGTCACTGAGTCATGTCCGACTCTTCACGACCCCATGGACTATACGGTCCATGAAATTCTCCAGGCCAGAATACTGGAGTAGGTAGCCTTTCTCTTCTCCAGGAGAAGTTCCCAACTCAGGGATCAAACCCAGGTCTCCCACATTGCAGGCAGATTCTTTACCAGCTGAGCTGCAAGGGAAGCTGAAGAATACTGGAGTGGGTAGACCATCCCTTCTCCAGGGGATCTTCCTGACCCAGGAACTGATCCAGGGTCTCCTGTATTGCAGGAGGATTCTTTACAACTGAGCTATGAGGGAAGCTTTATTTTTGGGGCTTCAAAATCACTGCAGATGGTGATTGCAGCCATGAAATTAAAAGATGCTTGCTCCTTGGAAGAAAAGTTATGACTAACCTAGACAGCATATTAAAAAGCAGAGACATTGCTTTGCCGACAAAGGTCTGTCTAGTCAAAGCTATGATTTTTCCAGTAGTCATGTATGGATGAGAGAGTTGGGATATAAAGAAAGCTGAGTGCTGAAGAATTGATGCTTTTGAACTGTGGTCTTGGAGAAGACTCTTGAGAGTCCCTTGGACTGCAAGGAGATCAATCCAGTCCATCCTATAGGAAATCAGTCCTGAATATTCATTGGAAGGACTGATGCTGAAGCTGAAACTCCAATCCTTTGGACACCTGATGCGAAGAACTGACTCATTGGAAAAGACCCTGATGCTGGGAAAGATTGAAGGTGGGAGAAGGAGACAACAGAGGATGAGATGGTTGGTTGGCATCACCGACTCAGTGGACATGAGGTCGAGCAAGCTCCAGGAGTTGGTGAAGGACAGGGAAGCCTGGCGTGCTGCAGTCCATGAGGTCACAAAGAGTCAGACATGGCTGAGCGACTGAACTGAACTGAAAGGGGTTTTTCTCAGGCTTCCCACATGGCACTAGTGGTAAAGAATCCACCTGCCAATGCAGGAGATATAAGAGACATGAGTTTGATCTCTGGGTCTCTAAGATCCCCTGGAGGAGGGCATGGTAACCCACTTTGGTATTCTTGCCTGGAGAATCCCATGGACAGAGGAGCCTGGCAGGTTATGGTTTACAGGGCCTCCAAGAGTCGAATACAACTGAACACACATACACAAAGAGGTTTTAGAAAAACACATGAGACTGTCCAAATAAGTAGGAGAGGAGAGAACAACACAACCTTGGAAACCAGCAAACAGGATGCGTGATGACACTCCCAGGAGAGACGTCTAAGCTGGTGGTGGGGAAGCGGAGAAGCAGAGTCCCCTGCCTCCAGCCCAGACCTCAGTAGCGGGCAACCTGGGGCCTCGGGAAGAGAGTGGAGGACAATGAAACATGAGGACTGGTTGAATGTCCATCTGAGAAGCTGCAAGACACTCCAGATACCATCTATGCTCCCTGTAGCCAAGTGACTGCCCTCCCCACAGCCCACCAAAGGGGGCAGATCAATTCTCTGAAATAGAAGGTGTCTGTCTTGGGGACACCAGGAACAGCAAGAAGAAAACATGCAAGTTTCATCCCACAGTTTGAAACCCTCAGCCTCTTCTCAACTAGATCCTTAAAATGATGGTTGTTGTTTAATCGCTAAGTCATGTCTGACCCTTTGTGATGCTATGGACTGTAGCCTGCCAGACTCCTCTGTCCATGGGATTTTCCAGGCAGGAATACTGGAGTGATTTGCCATTTCCTCTTCCAGGGGATCTTCCTGACCCAGGGATTGAACCCATGTCTCCTGCGTCTCCTGCATTGGCGGGCAGGTTTTTACCGCTGAGCCACCAGGGAAGCCCCAGAAATGATAGTTCAGTTCAGTTCAGTCGCTCAGTCGTGTCCGACTCTTTGCGACCCCATGAATCACAGCACACCAGGCCTTCCTGTCCATCACCAACTCCCGGAGTTCACTCAAACTCATGTCCATTGAGTCAGTGATGCCATCCAGCCATCTCATTCTCTGTCTTTCCCGTCTCCTCCCACCCTCAATCCCTCCTAGCATCAGACTCTTTGCCAGTGAGTCAACTCGTCGCATGAGGTGGCCAAAGTATTGGAGTTTCAGCTTTAGCATCAGTCCTTCCAATGAACACCCAGGACTGATCTCCTTTAGAATGGACCGGTTGGATCTCCTTGCAGTCCAAGGGACTCTCAAGAGTCTTCTCCAGCACCACAGTTCAAAAGCATCAATTCTTCGGCGATCAGCTTTCTTCACAGTCCAACTCTCACATCCATACATGACCACAGGAAAAACCATAGCCTTGACTAGACGGACCTTTGTTGGCAAAGTAATGTCTCTGCTTTTTAATATGCTATCTAGGTTGGACATAACTTTCCTTCCAAGAAGTAAGTAGACAGATCTTTACCCTTCAAGCAGAAGACTGTACAAGACTTCTCTGAAGAATTTCACTAACCCAAGAAAAAAGACTGAAATATACATTAGGAGTCACCCGATAGAGCAGCCCAGCCTCACCAGCAAGCTCCTCCTGCAAACACAAAGCTGCCATCAATTTTTTGGTGCCCATGCCTGAGAGCATCCCAGACGAACGGACAGTCAATGAATCAGCAGGCACTGGAAGAAAGTCACTAACAAAACAAACATAAATTAAAACAAATAAGTAAGAAAATATGCCTCTTGGAGGTAACAGGGGCCTACATGTGGAAAAGTACCTTCTAAGAAAAGAATGTGCATGGAGAAAGAATGTGATAAGAAAGAAACATTCGGGAAACAAACAAAGTTCTTGGAAACTTTTTTTTTGGAATGATAGTAGTAATTGAAAACTCAATGGAGGGTTTCTAAGATAAAGTTGAGGTAACTGCCTAGAAAATAAAAAAGACAAGAGAAAGAGATGAAAATTATATTTTAAAAAATCTGAGAATTCCAGTATAGAAATAAGAAAACATCTGGAAAACCACAGAACAGAAACTACAAAGAGAAAGAAATCATTAAGGACATAATTCAAAGAAATTTCCCAGAATGTAAGGACAGGAATTTATAGACTATGAAGACCCACTCAAGCCTCCAGCACAGTGAGTAAAAACAGGCCCACACCAAATGCAATCATGAACAAGGAGATTAAAAAAGCACTTCCAGAGAAGGAGGAAGGAGGAAAAAAAAAAAGGTCACATACAAAGGATCAAGAATGGGAATGACTTTTATATTCCCCAAAATGAAACTGAATCTCAAAGTTAATGAAGCAATGCCTTAAAATGTTGGAAAGAAAATTATTTCTTGCTTAAAAATGTAAACCCAGTTAAACTATCCCTTGGGCTTCCCTTTTGGCTCAGATGGTAAAGAATGAGTCTGTGATACAGGGTACCTGGATTCGAACCCTGGGTTGGGAAGATCTCCTGGAGAAGGAAATGGCAACCCCCTCCAGTATTCTTGCCTGGAGAATTTACCATGGACAGAGGAGCCTGAGGTTGCAAAGAGTTGGACATGACTGAGTAACTAACGCATTTCACTTTCACAGGCTTTCCCTTAAATATTAGAGAAGCATCAAGACTTTCAGATAAGAAAGATCTTAAGTTGTCTCACATATGTCCTTTCTTGAGAAGCTGCTAGAGAAAGTGCTCCATTTAAACAGGGAGTAAATTAAGGAAGAAGAAGACATGGAAACTAGGAAACAGTCCACCATGAGAGCATTCAAAGGAATTTAAAAAATGATAAAGATGATCCCAAATGTCAGCTACTGGTCACAAGAGGGTATCCAGGGCAGGTCAAAAGACTCCAGTAGCAATCACTTCCTAAAAGAAGCTATAAATAGGATCTTGAACACATATCTTATAAGACGTATTATAAGAAGATGAGCACATTTAAAAGGAGAATTTGTCGTAGAATTAGTGATTAAGTACATAGTTAAGTACCCAAGTTGGGAAAAAAAAGAGCCAATTACTAACTCCAGGGGAAAGAATAAATTGTACAGGAAAAGTCATCATAAGACAGTACAGAGCTCAGCTGTGAATGGCATCTACACAGTCATGATAATGTAAACTCTGAATATAGCTTTCATCAAAGTTAATATAAAACTACACTGGGAGCTTATGTGATGGGACATGGTTGCGTGTGTGTGTAGGGAGGAGGCCAGAGGACAAAGCAAGGGGGTGACTGAGTGAAATGCTCATACTCCATGATGAAAAGTCAATAAGTAATGCCTAAAACTGAGCCGGAAATTTAAAATATGAGTAATATATTCAAGTCCGTTAGAGATTACAGTGTTAAACATCCAAAATTCAGTTAAGAGTTGATAATGGTTATCCCTGGAGAAGGGGAAATTAGAGAAGCAACCAAGGAGTGATTTTTTTCTTAACAAGCCTGGAGGAATTGACTAAATCATCTTCATGTACACCTCCAATAAAGATGAAAGCTAAAAGTGTGAAAAAGGAGTATGGAATCCCTGTCGGCGTATAATACTCTAGCAGCATGCAGAAGAGTGCATACGGAATGTTACTATTTGTGGGGAAACCTGGGAAGAGAGAAATGGATGTGTATCTTCAGACATGTGCAGAAAATATCTCTAGGAGAATATCTAAGAATATCTAATAAACTAGAATAATAACCCCACGGTTATCTCTGGGGAGGCAGACTAGGAGTCTTGAGCACAGGGTTGAAAGGGAGAATGGTCAGCTTTTGAATTTGAATCTATCATCTCTCCAAAAACAAAAAAACATTGGGAAATGTAAAAAGTAAATACGGTATCATTTACACATACACATAGTTCAGTTCAGTTCAGTCGCTCAGTCGTGTCCGACTCTTTGAGACCCCGTGAATCACAGTACGCCAGGCCTCCCTGTCCAAAACTCATGTCCTTCGAGTCGGTGATGCCATCTAGCCATCTCATTCTCTGTCGTCCCCGTCTCCTTCCGCCCCCAATCCCTCCCAGCATCAGAGTCTTTTCCAGCGAGTCAACTCGTCGCATGAGGTGGCCAAAGTATTGGAGTTTCAGCTTCAGCATCAGTCCTTCCAATATAAGATATATTTTAAATGCTGACTTCTCTCACTGGCTCCTCCCCACTGGCACCTGGCTTCCTTTGGGGAGGGACTTGTGAATGAATTATGTCTTAGAAATCCCCTCCCTTATTCCCAACTCCCCTGTTACTATTCTCAGCCAGAATGCTCCGCCCTCCCCTCTCCCCTCTTAGTGAGTGATCGAGGCTTTGGTAACTCCCTACCCATCTTGGACAACCCACCCCACCCATCCTGACCCTGGTCAGTGCTTTTCTTTTTTAAAAAAGAGTTTTTAATTTAAAAATCTTTTTTTTTTTTTTGGCTGGGCTGAGCAGCATACAAGATCTCAGTTCCCTGGCTAGGGAATCAAACTTGTACTTCCTGCAGTAGAAGCATGGAGTCTTCATCACTGGACCACCAGGGAAGCCCCTGGTTCTTTTCTTTCAACAACTCTGAGAGTTCTTCCTTCATTCATTGCAAATATTAACTGAGCAGTTACTCCATACCAGGCACCAGCAAACATGCCAGAGATTCCATTATGATCAGGCAGACAAGCATGGTGTTTGTGGGTTTCATGGAGTTTAGGGGGCCTCGGGAACTTAAGAGTCTGCGTGACAAATTTTAAACATTTCATTCTGTGTTCGGTGAATGTGTTCTTCACCTTTTCCCAATCCTATCTCTTCACACGCCATCCTGTTTCATAAAGGACTTGAAGAGAAAGACATAACTGCTGACTTAATGCCTCCAACAAGATAGAAAGTTCAGCGTGATCCCAGCCCAGTGACTGGACAGCCTGATAGCAGCTGTTGATTAACCTTTACTCTAAAAAGAGCTTATCTCTTATGGATCTGTGTGCTTATGGGTGGCATTTTTCTCTTGAGGTTTAAAATTTCTAGGTAACTTTGTATTTCACTATATAATTGTGTGTTAAAATACAGAGCCTAAGAGGAATGAAATGTATTTGCCCTGGGGGGTCCCTGTATGGAGTATAACATTGCCCCATGAATGGGAAGTTGTCCAGAGAGGCAAAAGTTATCACAACACAAAAATATTCTTCAAAGAGTCAAGTATTTGGGAAATCAGATCCCACTAAAGCATCTTTCTCTAGTCTGCATCACTGCTGTCCTCTAATTCAACTCTTCACCTCGCCAGCTACTGGGTGGCAACATCCATCGTCTCGATACAAACATAAAGCTAAATGGCAACTCTGCAAAACTGCCTGCTTCCTGGAAGGTGTAGTGTCACACGCTGGTGACGTTCGAAAGGCCACCAAAAATGTCAGGTCACTTCACAACCAAACACTAGGGAGTTATCAGGAAAGACAACACAGCAAGGACTTTGAGAGACTGTGCTAAACACCGAAGAAGCCAAAGCCCTTGGCAAAAGTGGTGATTTCTCCAACTAGTCTGTAGAAATTATCTTCTTATCCCATGTTGCAGAAATCAAGCATGGCATGAAGAATGGTGTCTTATACTCTCCCATGGTTCTGTTAAAAAAAAAAGTTAAGGGAAGAACACCTAACTCTGAATTAATTTTATACTCTTTCTAAGAATTAGCGCATCTAGTTGCAATAGCCACCAAATTCCTATTGCATGTGAAATAAATAAGCCTGTGTTCATAATTTGCAATGTCATTTTTAAAACCCATCAAAACCTCTTCCCCCTTTAATCTACATGCCCGTTTTAAGTAAACCTTTTCTGGAACCAGTTATTTTCAGATAGTCATAACCTTCTTCATTTCATGCCATCCAGCTCCATTAGTGTATGAAAAGTTACATAAACAAACACTAGTGGTGATGGTCCCTGGTGATAGGCTTATGGGTGCTAGTACATTCTCTTTTGCTTAAATATATGTTTCATTTTTTCTAGAATGGAATATACAAGATAGAAATTTTTTGTTGTGCTTAGTCACTCAGTCATATCCAACTCTTTGCGACCCTTTAGATTGCAGTTCGCCAGGCAATTCTGTCCATCAGATTTTTTTTCAGGCAAGAATACTGGAGTGGGTTGCCATTTCCTTCTCCAGGGGATCTTTCCAACCCAGGGATAGAAACCACATCTCCTGTGTCTCCTGCATTGCAGGCAGATTCTTTCCTGCGGAGCCAACAGGGAAACAATACATTTCTTAAAGTTACACATATAAATTTTAAGAGCGCTATGGCCATGTTTACCTGTCATTCCCTCTTTCCCTTTTCATTCTGGTATTCAGACTAAATGTGCTTAGTAAGAGCTCCTTTAGGTTTCTCTGTTGCCTCAGTGGTAAAGAATCTGCCTGCCAATGCAGGAGATGTCAGTTCGATCTCTGGGTCAGGAAGATCCCCCCAAGAAGGAAATGGCAACCCTCTCCAGTGTTCTTGCCTGGGAAACCCCATGGACAGAGGATCCTGGCAGGCTATAGTCCATGGGGTTGCAAAAGGGTCAGACACGACTTAGCAGCTAAACAACAACAAAAGAGCTCCCTCAGCTCCAGAAAAGAACTAGGACTAGTCCAACCAATCATAAATGTTCCAGTTCTCTTTGCCAATGATTGGTTTAGAGGTTTGCATGTGATCAAGACATAACAGATATAAGGGATGCCTGCTGATGAGTTTCTGGAAAAGGTTTTCTTCTCTCATAAAAAAGAGACGTGGGAAAAAAACCTAACCCTTCACTTCCTTCATGCTTTTGGATATTATCACATGAGGATGTGATGTCTGGAGCTATGGTTGCCATCCTGTAACCCCCTGGAGAAGGAGATGGTAACCCACTCCAGTATTCTTGCCTGGAGAATCCCATGGACAGAGAAGCCTGGTAGGCTACAGTCCACGGGGTCGCAAAGAGTCGGACACGACTGAGTGACTGAACGGAACGGAATGATGAGGAAGCAGCCAAGAAAATCCCAAAAAAGTCTGTTTTTGAGCTGTTAAATTAACTGAGCCTCATCAGTTAATTTAAAATCATCAACATCCAGACTTCTTGTTATATGAGGTAATAAATTCCTGTTGTTTAAGCCATTTTAATTGATTGCTATGCTTCTTATAACCAAAAGCACCCCAAATTATATGAACACCGTAACTTTGTGATGTTCAGCTTTCCAAAGAGGTTTGTGAACCACCATCGTATACTCTTCCATCAAGAGAGACTACAAAGGATTTTTTTTCACAAAACCACCTAACTCCAAGAGTCATCACTTTATAATCTAAGATTATATCTCCCACAATCTTCTTTGCAAGGCTCCATATTCTGGTCTTTGGAAATGATGGTAGTACATATCTGGAGTGGTCCAGTTTGAATCATACCTGTGTGGCATGGCTAACCCTGTCAGTAATTTGGGGGACTTCTACCTGAGCCCTTTTACCTTGAGGTGGGGAGTAATATGTCCTAGGTACACCTGTCCTCAGGAGCTTCCAGAACTGGGCTCCTTTCAATTCTCAACAGAACATTCTTGGAGGAAGCTATTCCAGGGTCAAGCACAGGAGCCAGGCAGTAAACACAAACAAGTGCACCAGACCAGGGAACTGGAGAACTCAAATGTCCTTTTGAGGGGCTGACAGGTGGGATCACATGTTGCCAGATGTTCCAATACTTTCAAAAGAACCTAGAAATTGGGCTTTTTATATACAATCTCCACATTTTTAAAAGTTGGCAGCTAACTAAAGTATCCTTAAAACTCCATGTGGACCAAAAACCAACTTATCTGAGGGCTGGATCCAGCCTACCAGCTGCCGGCTTACCACCTCTAGGCTCTTCACACCTAAAAATCACATAACAACTGTGCACAGCTTTAAAACTGCCAAAGCTCTTTCCTGTTGCCCTTTCTCGAGTGTAAGGACAGAAGAACTCCTGTATCTGAAGGCCAGATCCATTTATAGGAGGAGGTATTCCATTTATGGGAGGAGGCATGAGAGAACTTTCTAGAACTATTTCCCATCTTGGTCTGGGTGGTGATTACGACTGTAGGCATGCAAAAATTAATTTTAGACTGGACACTGAATTTGTGTACTTTTTGCATTCTCCTTTATGTATGTTCTACCGCAGTAGAAGTTATTAATGATAGTAATAATAATACTACATAAATGTGGAGGTAATACGCTAAGGTCTTCAGTGTTGGAGAGCCTGCTTTACCATCTGTACAACACGCTGCAAGATGGATCCTCTCACTCCCTTTTCACAGATGAGGAAACTGAGGCTGGAGAGGAAAAGACATTTGCACAGGATCCCACAGGGTGTGAGTGACAGCTGGCTGCAAACTCAGATCTGGTTGGCTCAGCACCAGGGCCATTCCCCACCCGCTTCCCTTCCAAGGTGACAGCATCCTACCATCTTCCAGAGGGCTGGCCCACCCAGGCCTCGGGCAACCAGGGGTCAGCAAGCCCATGCCTGTATTTGCCCAAGCTATCTGCCTTCCCTCCTCTCCCGGGCTGCACACACATCTGTTCTACTTGTTTTTTCCCTTTTTCAGTCACAGCCCTCCTGTTACCCAGCTCTGCCTGCCAAACCCCACATTCTTGGCGAGAACTGCAGGAGAGCAGAACAGGAGGGGCCTGGCGAGTAACTGGAAGCAGCCCGGGTGGGCTCCCTGGAGGAGGAGGAGGAGCTCCGTGCTTCTGCAGGCGGCTTACCTTGCAGCATGCTCCGGTAGGCCGTGTCGGCGATGGCGTAGATGTGGGGTGGCATCTCATGCCGCTTCTTGCCCTTGTACATCTCGATGATCTTCTCCGAGTAGATGGGCAGCTGCTTGTAGGGGTTCACCACCACACAGAAGAGGCCCGAGTACGTCTACAAAAGAGAGAAGCGAGCTTACTACAGGAACCCAGCAGGGACAGAGCTCTGATGTCCAGTCTGTGACCACCCACCACAGCCTGCATGGTCTGAGCTCCACTGTGTGCATTTTCTCACTTCATTCTCATAGGGGCAGCCTTGAATATATATGCGCTCAGAGTCCCATTTTAGAGATGGAGAAACTGAGGCTCGGGGCTTCACAGGTGGCGACAGCGGTAAAGAATCCACCTGCAATGCAGGAGACACAGAAGATGCCAGTTCGTTCCCGGGTCAGAAAGATCCGCTGGAGGAGGAAATGGCAACCCACTCCAGTATTCTTGCCTGGAGAATCCCATGGGCAGAGGAGCCTGACGGGCTACAGTCCATGCGGCCACAAAGAGACACGGCTGAGCAACTGAGCACACACGCACAAACTGAGGCTCCGTGTCCCAGTAGGAATTTCTGGCATCACTGACTCCACGTACAGGGGAGAGGAGCAAGGGGTAAGCTTGGATTTCTAGGACACCGTTTGTAACTGTGGTTTTAAATAGTGCTGGGTTCAGACCCTTGGGCCACGCCCAACCACTGTCACTTCATCTCCCCGAGCCTCACAGGCTTAAATAACACTTACAACTTCTTGAGCACCTACTATGCACCAGTCATTAAGCTAAGTGCTTCACAGGCATCTTCTTTAATCCTCTCATTCAACCTCTGACAGGGATCCTATAATTTCCCCATGGCCCACGTGACAGATGAGGAAACTGAGTCTCAGTGAAGTTCTCACCAAGTCACGCAGCTGCTGGGAAATTCAGAACTAAAATCAAGACTTCTTACCCCACAGCTCATACTCTCCTTGACCATGAAAAAGGACAGAGTCCCTCATCTGTAAAGTGGGGATAAACACAGCTGTCTTTAAATAGGAATGGTTCTTACACATTAGAACATGGATGAACCTTGAAAACATTACATTGAATGAAAGAAGTCAGACCCAGAAAGTCATGAATCACACGGTTCCGCTTATATGAAATGTCCAGAACAGGCAAATCCATAGAGAGAGAAAACAGGTCTCTGGTTTCCAGGCACTGGAGAGAAGGGGGAATGGGAGTGACTGCCAGTTGGAATGGGTTTCTTTGGGGGTCTATAAAAACGTTCTGGAACTAGATAGCAGTGGGAGTAAGACTACATTGCGAATGTATTAATGTCACTTGTTTCCTTCAAACTGATTAATATCGTGAACTGGTTATATTGGAGTTTATCACAATTTTAAAAAATTGGGAGTTCCTGGGGGTCCAGTGGTTAAGACCTTCCACTGCTGGGGGCCTGGGTTTAATCCCTGGTCCAGGAATTAAGATCCAGCAAACCGCACAGCAAGGCCAAAAAAATTAGTTTAAAAAAAAATCATCCTGTCCTACCAAGTGCAGAGGAACATCTGAAAGTGATCAGAACAAGGAAGGGGCATGAAGATGCTCGCACACCATGCGTGCTGTGGGCGGGGGAGGCGTGGTTCTGGTTACTATTGTTCTTTACTGTACCCTCGCCTTTCCCACGCGCTGAGCTCAGAGCCCAGGAGACAGGCGCCAACCTGTCCCAGAGGATCTGCTTTCCCAAACGATAACATCAGTGCTGCCCAAGGCTCTGGTGGGCAAGGCGAAGCCTGGCTTCCCTCCAAATCCCCCAAGAAGTGACTAAAGGAGGAGGAGCAGAAAGTCCGTCCCTGGGTTACACTCCCAGCACGGCAAACACCAGAGAGGTTCAGCACCTCGATCAGAGTCACCCAGCACTGAGCCATACTCGGCCCACCGGGAGGCCGGGGCAGGTCCATCAGCTCTGGACCTGTTCCCGTCCTACAGAAACAACTGACCATCTGTTCCTTCAGTCGCTCACTCACTCATGCGTCCCACGTGTGAGGCTCTGGGGTTACAGTGCAGGACAAAACACACAAGGACCTGCCCACAAAGGGCTTCCAGTCACGGCAGCAGCTGGTTGGCGAGTGAGGGACTCCCTCCAGGGCTCCATCTGCTAAGGGGCCGTGATGATGAGAGTTGATCCGGGGTGAGGGGAAAATGCTGTTTCTGAACAGGGACAGGACTGGGGGTGGGGGAGGTGAGAGGGAGGCAGGAATCTCCCAAGTTCCCACAAGTCCTATCTAAACATCCATCAGCCACTTATTGAGCACCGACTGTATACCAGGTCTGTGTTAGATGCTGGAAACAAATAAATCAAGGATCATTCCTGCTCTCAAAAAACCCCCTTCAAAAAGGAGACGAGTACGTTCACAATAACATCATAAGAACAAGGACGGAGCCCTGTGGATTATGGGAGCAAGGAAGAGAGGGCCCTAACTCACGAGGAGGGGGCGGTGCACAAGAAACTTCAGCAGGAGGTACTCCCTGTACTGAGACTTAAGAGATAAGGTGCTATAATATTTTTTTATTTGGTGAATTTTAACTGTTAATGTTTTTGGCATTGTGCTTTGTACCATTTATTAAATAAAAATTAAAAAAAAAGAGATAAGGTGCTGACAAGTTCAGGGACACAGGAGGTGCTCACTAAATGCCTGCTGAATGAATGCCCAAGGGGTCAGTTCATTAGAAGTCTTCCCTGGAGCAGGGGCAGCACTGCCTTCATCTCTGTGACCCAGGGCCTGGCACTGGGCTGCACACAGCAGGTGCTCAGTAGACATTCGTTGAACACGTGGCAAAGCCATTCCAGGACAAGGCCTGTGTGTGTTTCCTGTAACTCGGTGCCCTGGTCCGCAGCTCAGAGCCTCCATGGAGCAAGAGCCCAAGAAGGGTTGATCGTTTGAACGAAGGGCAACCACGCCCTACCTTCTCTTTAGACCTGAACTCCACCTCCAGCTCTTCCCAGGCTGTGCCTACTGCCACCACCATGTCCTTTTTAGAAAGTGTCATTTACAACCCAAATCACTCCCTCCAGGGAACTAGGGGCAGTAAAGCATAGTGGTTAAGAGTACAGAATTGACTACTGAGGACTTATTTGTAACTTTCACTCTGCTACTTCTTGGCTGTGTGACCCTGTGTAAGTTTCGTTTTCTCTCTGAGCCTTGATTATCCTCATCTGCAAAATGGGCAGGTGTAATAGCCACACCTTCATTGGTTCACTATGAGATAGCTCTTGGGGAGCATTTAGCACAGTGGCTGGTGTGTAATAGGGACTCAATAACCATTAGTGACCATCCAATGCTCCCTTTGTTTCAAGATGATGAAAACTTTGCCACCTTGGACACTTCACATGTAATGTTCCCTCTCCTTGGAACACTTCCATCTGAGGTTCTCAGAGCCATTTGCATCTGCTCTTTCAGGGCTCAGTCTAAATGTCACCTCTTAGACTGTGAACTGCACACTATCGTATCTCCAGCCCTCAGCACAGGGCCAGGCACATGGCAGACATCCAGTAAATATTTGCTGAATAAAAGAAGGAAAAGAGGAGGGGGGAAGAGAAGGAGGGAGGGAGAGGGAGGGAGGGACGGAGGAAGGAAGGAAGAGAGGCAGGTGTGGCTTTCCCAACTCCATCATCAACTTCCGAAGGAGAAATATCACCTTCCTCCTGTCTGCCTAGGGCACCGCCTGGTGCGATGTACACAGCAAGCACTTAATCCATGCTTCCAGGAAGATCTGAATCTCTGTCCAGTTCAGCACATCTTTCCAGGGCACCATGTCCCAATAGGAAGGACTGGGTAGATGGCAGCACACCCCACAGAGAGGCCGGGCTTCAGAATCTAAGGGTTCAGCCTCCACCGTTTCAGCTTGGTTGATTGATCTCACCTGACACAGCCCTCCTGCGCTTGGCTGTGTTTCTGCCGCCCCATCCCCACGAGCCCCTTCCGAGCTGGTCAAGTTCAGCAGTTTTCAACATTCCCTGCCTCCCATGTCCCAGCGGCCTCTCAGGGCCCTGTGCCACCAGCAGGTCCCGGCTGCAGGCCTAGGGTTTCCCTCTTGTGA
Organism: Moschus berezovskii; assembly: GCF_049115385.1. Classification (NCBI taxonomy): domain Eukaryota; kingdom Metazoa; phylum Chordata; class Mammalia; order Artiodactyla; family Moschidae; genus Moschus; species Moschus berezovskii. The sequence continues at coordinate 28,049,248 of NC_142486.1, read as the reverse complement.
CCGTATTAGGAAGCGACTTCACTTTTTCCCTAACGCTTTATATGGTCAGCCGTGGAGCCCTGAGCTCCCAAGGCCTACGGCAGAAATGAAGAACAGTGGGGGAAGGTGGAAGAGAAGCAGGCTTTAAGTCACAGAGGCCCAGGCGGAACCTCAGACTTGCCCTCACTGCTTGTGTGACCTGAGCCTCGTCCTCCCCATCTATAAAATGGTGGACAGGTTGCAGTGCAGTGTCACAGCTTTCTGAACATCCTAGAGACAGACCTGGCCCACCAAGAAAGTGACCTGCTACAGCCTTGATGTTAAAGGCAAAAAAAAAAAAGAAACAACCTAAATATCCACCAGTGGGAGACCAATTCAACAATTATGGCACACCGCCCTTAAAAAGAATACCTGTATATGTATACAAATATACATATAGGGAATTCCCTGATGGTCCAGTGGTTAGGACTCCATGCTTGTACTGCAGGGAGCTTGGGTTTGATCCCTGGTTGGGGAACTAAGATCCAGCAAGCTGGGCAGTGAAGCCAATACACACACACACACACACACACACACACACACACACACACACATATATATATATACACACACATTTTGGGCTTCCCACGTGGCTCAGTGGTAAAGAATCTGCCTGCCAGTGCAGGAGACATAAGAGATGTGGGTTCGATCTTCCTGGCTCAGGAAGACTCCCAGGCGGAGGAAATGGCAACCCACTTCGGTATTCTTGCTAGGAAATTCCCATGGACAGAGAAGCCTGGCAGGCTACTGTCCATGGGGTCACAAGAGTCATACACAACTGAGAACGTACGCACACACACACACACACATATATATATATATACACGTGTATTGGCCTCTATATGTATAAAATATTAGGGTTTCCCAGGTGACACTACCGGTAAAGAACCTGTCTGCCAATGCAGGAGACACAGGAGACATGGGGATGAAATATTGCTGGAAGACTTATAAGGAACTGGTGACCATGGTTTCCATAAGGAGGGGAACCAGAAGATGAGGAAATGGGGATAAAAGGAAAAGTTCTAAAATACCCTTGTGAAGTCGCTCAATCATGTCTGACTCTTTACGACCCCATGGACCATAGCCCACCAGGATCCTCAGTCCATGGGATTTTCCAGGCATGAATACTGGAGTGGGTTGCCATTTCCTTCTCCAGGGGATCTTCCTGATCCAGGGATCAAACCTGGGTCTCCCCGCACTGTAGGCAGATGCTTTACCGTCTGAGCTACCAGGGAATACCCTTATGTACTATTCAATATTTTATTATTTTTTTCAATTTTCAGTTTTTATTTCTTTTTTCTTTTTAATTTATTTATTTTAATTGGAGGCTAATTACTTTACATTACTGTATTGGTTTTGCCATACATTGACATGAATCTGCCCTCAATATTTTATTTAATATTTGCACGTGTTATCTATTCAAAAAATGTTTTAAGTTTGAGTGAACAGATAGTTATGAACAGACACAAGAAAAAGCCACAGATAAATAAGAAATTTCCCATTTTCACCTCCCCCAGCCACTGGCAACACCACTCTATTCTGATTCTCTGAGTCTGACTGTTTTAGATTCTCCTGTAAATGGAATCCTACAGGATTTGCCCCTCTCTGGCTGGCTGTTTTCACTCAGCATAATGTCCTCCAGGTTCAACCATGCTGTTGCAAATGGCAGGATTTCCTTCTGCTTTAAAGCAGAGTTATTATATTGTATGGTGTATTTACCACCTTTCCTTCATCCATTCTGGACTTCCCTGATGGCTCAGATGGTAAAGCATTTGCCTGCAATGTAGAAGACTGGGGTTCAATTTCTGGGTCAGAAAGATCCTCTGGGGAAGGGAATGGCTACTCACTGCAATATTCTTGCCTGCAGAATTCCATGGATAGAGGAGCCTGGTGGGCTATAGTCCATGAGGTTGCAAAGAGTTGGACACGACTGAGCGACTAACCCACTTCATCCATTTGTCACATTCATTCCTGTAGAATCCATGTTACATATCTGCAGCTCAGATGTACCTTATCTTCCTCCTATCAAGTATCAAGCAGCCTCAGGCCAAGGGCAGGGCCCTGTGACTCTCAGCACCCCACAGAGAAGGAAGGGGGGATCAGCAACACTTAACAGTCCTGATCCTGTCCCTTCTCAGGTAGGTCACATCACCTCTCTGCCTTGGTCACCTCATGTGCTGGGTGGGAAGCGAGCTTCGACCTCACTAGAGAGAGCTGGGAACGACGTGGGACAGCAGCCAGTACAGGCAAGGTCCACATCTTCACTGAGTGCCCTTTGCCTGAAACCCTTGTCCCATCTCCCAGCCCAACACCAGGGACGGAGCCATGAAAAATCCCAGGCGGAGAGAACCCAGCCCACGACAACATCCAGAAGAGCAAGGGAGTGCTGTACCAGGAGTCAGAGCCACATGGGGACCCCACATGTGTCATCAATGATCTGGGGCAGCTCAGGCAGGAACCTGCATCTCGAGACATACAGGATGGGCATGTGGACCCAGTGGGGAAGGGGAGGTCCGATGAAGGGACACAGTAGCCCTGACACACACACACTACCGTGTGTAAAATAGGTGGCCAGTGGGAAGCTGCTATATGGCACAGGGACCTCAGGGAGCTCAGGGATCTGTGATGACCGAGGGGGGTGGGATGGAGGTGGTGGGATGGAGGCTCAAGAGGGAGGGGATACATGTATACATAGAGCTGATTCATGCTGTTGTATAGCAGAAACTAACACAACATTGTAAAGCAATTATCCTCCAATTAAAAAAAAAAAAAGAACCTGCATCTTTAAGGCTACTATCTCTTCTAGACCCAAGGGGATGAGAGATCTGCCAGGACTAAGCAAAAAGTGCCTTGTTTGAGATGAGCCTTGCAGGATGGAAGGGAACATTCTCTTCGTTACCAGGGGCAAAGTCAGGCACGGTCAGCTGCCTGAGCTTCACCTGCCATATACCGGTAACAAGGGCCACGCCTTCCGCCATCATGCGCTGGGTGAATAACTTGGGCTTGCCCACCCTGTCCTCTTTTATCTCCTCCGTCACGGACAACAGTTTCTAGTTAAGTGATTAAGCTGACCAGAAAAGAATGAGACAGGAGTAGACGCGTGGTCATAAGACCGAAAGGCTTTTCATCTAATCTGTCCGGAGAAGCACAGCAGGAATTTGAAGATTTGATTCATTTTTTTTAATCTGCTGTCAGAAGACAGTCTGGGTCTTGGGACCTTCATAAGCCCCTCATTTTTCCTGGTTTCTATTTTGGGCCCAAACATCTGTGTCAGAGGACAGCAGGCGAGATTCCTATCCAAGCCCGTCCTTGACCTCCCTGGATGAAGATGACTTATCTTGGACAGGAGGCCCACAAGAGCCCAGTTCCTCTAGAGCTCTCTGAAGGCTGGTGTCCTTAGGAAAAGCCATTCTGTACTAACAGCCCCAGGCTGAGAATGCTTCCAAACAAGGAGTGGTGTGGACAAAAGAGAATTCCCCTGCTTAGTTAGGGAGCATCTTACTTAGACTGTCCTTGGAGGGTCTTTAGTACTCTGAGCCATAGCTTGCTTTTCTGTAGGATGGGACGAGCATACTTCAGTGGATGTTGTGTTAACTAAATGAGATCAACATTATAGAATTATGAGTTGCTTCCCAGTTCCACCTTGGCTCTTAAAAACAAGCCACTATAACTCTCTCTGAACTACCTATGTGGTTTAGTTGCTAAGTCGTGTCCTACTCTTTACGACTCTATGGACTGTAGCCCACCAGGCCCCTTTGTCCATGAGATTTTCCATCAAGAATACTGGAGTAGTTTTCCCTTTCCTTCTCCAGGAGATCTTCCCGACCCAGGAATTGAACCCAGGTCTTCTGCATTGCAGGCAGATTCTTTACCGACTGAGTGAAGAATAATTAATTGTGGTACATCTGTGGGATAGATCACAAAGCCCATCAAGGGGCAGATGGGATCATGAGTGAGTAATAGGGATGTTCATCACTAACTTGTACATGGAAAGAGAGCAGGTCCCCAGCCTGTGTGCACAGATTTTCAATACATTGTTGTTGTTTAGTTGCCAAGTCGTGTCTGACTCTTTTGCGACCCCATGGACTTTGTAGCCTGCCAGGCTCCTCTATCCATGGGATTTCCCAGGCAAGAATACTGGAGTGGGTTGACTGTTTCCTCCTCCAGGGGATCTTCCTGACCTAGGGATTGAACCCGCGTCTCCTGAATAAGCAAGTGGATTCTTTACCACTGAGCCACCAGGGAAGTTCCTTTTCAAGACATAAACATGCACTATTCTCACAAAGAAACATAAACATCTTATCAGCTGTTATCTCTGGGATTGACTCTTGTGTTTGCTGTGCTTTTCTGAATTTTCCAGATCTTCTGGAATGAATGTGCCTCATTTTCCTAATTAGGAAAAACAATCTTCAGGACATTTTTAGAGATGACAACGGGGGTTTGTAATTTTCATGTGGCAAAACGTAAAGGGCAAGACTAGCAGGGCCTCAAGACAGAGGTGACTGTTTCTGTAAGTTTGCAAAGAATCTAAGAACATCTCTCTGGCAATAACAAAAATGAGCATAACCAATGAAAGCAATACCTAACATGTTGAGTGCCTACAACGTGCCAGGAAGCACGCCATGTGCTTTCTCTTCAGAATAACCCACTCCATGCATGCACGCGTGCTCAGTCACTCAGTAGTGTCCGACTCCTTGCGACCCCATGGACTGCAGCCCGCCAGGCTCCTCTGTCCGTGGAATTTTCCAGGCAAGAATATTAGAGTGGATTGCCATTTCTTACTCCAAACCCACTCTATGAGGCAGGTACTATTCTCGTATTCATTTTACAGAGAAGGAAACAAAATGTGAGAAATTAAATAACTTGACCAAGGGGTAGATGTACCCTTTCTGAGAGGCAAGACAAAGGCTGGAGTGGGATGCCCTCTGTCCACCAGTCTGGCTTGATGGGGCTACCATGTCCTTCTGTATCCTAGGGAGCTGGTCCAGCCCACAAAGAATCTGTACCCCTGAGTTACACATCATCCAGTCCAGACTATCCAACAGAACTTTCTGCAATGATGGGAATATTCTCCACCTGTGCTGCCCAATTTGGCAGTCACTAGCCACAGGCATCAGGTGGGCACTTAACATGTAGCCAGCACAATGGCAGAAGTGAACTTTTAAATATTGATGCTTAATCAATTTACATCAGGCCTTCCCGGGTGGCTCAGATGGTAAAGAATCTGCCTGCAATGCAACAGACCTGGGTACGATCCCTGGGTCTGGAAGATCCCCTGGAGAAGGGAATGGCTACCCCCTCCAATATTCTTGCCTGGAGAATTCCATGGACAGAAGAGCCTGGTGGGCTACAGCCCGTGGAGTTGCAAAGAGTCAGACATGACTGAGCGACTAACACTTTGACTTTTCACTTAGTTTACATCTAAATTTAGTTAGCCACAGGTGGCCAGTGGCTGCCATACCGGACACTGCAGCTCCAGTTCACTCTGACCTGCACAGTCAACCCAGAGGAATCCAGGTCCAATCTAGTCATTCCCATTTGTGACAGGGCAGGCCTCCACCAAACCTCACCAGGATCCTCATGTCTCCTACCTACTCGGCTGTGGGATGGATCAGCCTTCTCAAGAAGGTTAAGAGTTCTCCTTTATTTCCAAGATGGTGGAAGAGCAGAGAACTACTTCACTGAAATCTGTTGAGCATGGACCAGGCAACCATGTGATCACATGGGATCTGTGGATCTCATTTACGTGGGGGGGAGGGTGACTATTCTTATTTTGCAGATGGGAAAACTGAGGCTTCTACTCAATGTCACAGAACTAGATAGGGCGGGTGAATGGGAATCCAGGTCTGAACGATTCCACCCCACATACAACCTCCCTCAAGGAAAATTTCAGCCTCCTAACTTGCACCCCAAAGACATCTCCAAGCCTCTCCACCCTCTCAGGGGTGCAGGAATCCAGTAGGAAGTGACCGGCTTCCCCAAGATACTCACGTATATGAGACCCGAGAAGTACCTCTCCCTCAGGTTGTGCAGCACAGAGGCTTCGTTGAGACATGTCAGCTCTGCCATGTCCTCCACCTTGGAGAACTTGGGCGGGTTCATTTTCTGGATGTCATCTTTGCCGACTGTGACCTTCTTGCCATTCTCCACCAGCTCCACGATCACCTCATCCCCTTTCTCCTCCTTGATGCTGGCTGCCTCGAAACCCTGCTTCTCCGAAGGGACCCAGACCAGCTTCTTGGCGGCCCAGTCAGCCTGGGCCACTGGGTTGTTGATGAAGTTTTTGTCCACAAAGAGGAACTTCTCATCGTCACTGAGCTGGTCCTTCTGCGCCATGGTGCCTGGTTGGTCCCCTGGGGAATAAGGCAACCGGGTCAGAATGAGGCCAGAACCAGATTGGCTAAAGACAGACCAAGAACCAAGCCCTAAAGACAGGTAAAGCCTTCACCTCACCATGTCTGGGGATGCAATCTGCAGAAATAGCTCAGAAAGCACAAAGGTGTTCACAGCAGGATGGTTTATGTTGTCAAAAAATGGAAACGACCCAAAGGCTCTTAAGAAAAGGATCTGCACTACTATATACTGTCCATCAACATGGCATGAATATGTAAACCACGATATTCTCATACAATGGAATCCTATCCATTATGTGTTGACATAGGAACAAATTCAAATCTTATAGTTTACTGTAAAAATAAAAGGGGGTGGTCCTCAAATGTTTAAACATAGATTTATCACATTATCTAACAACCCCATTCTAAGGTATATACCCAAGAGAAATGAAAACATACTTCCACACAAAAACTCAGGTGACTGTTCATAGAAGCATTACTCCTAATAGCTAAAAAATAGAAGAAAAACCCAAATGTCCTTCAACAGATGAATGGATAAATAAAATGTGGCCTATACATTTAGTGGAATACTACTCAGCCATGAAAAGGAGTGGAGTACTGAAATACACTGAATGTTAATGAATCTTGAAAACATTATGCTAAGTGAAGGAATCTAGTCATAGAGGACCATGTATTACATGATTCCACTTACATAAGAATGTCCAGAATAGGCAAATCCATAGAGATAAAAAGTAGATTAGTGGTTGCCAACAGCTGGGAGAGAATAAAAGGGTGACAGTAGAGGGATCAAACTGCAAACATCCATTGAATCATAGAAAAAGCAAGAGAATTCCAGAAAAACATCTACCTCTGCTTTATTGATTATGCCAAAGCCTTTGATTGTGTGGATCACAACAAACTGTGGAAAATTCTTCAAGAGATGAGAATACAGACCACCTTACCTGCCTCCTGAGAAATCTGTATGCCGGTCAAGAACAAACAGTTAGAACCAGACATGGAAGAACATACTAGTTCCAAATTGGGAAAGGAGTACATCAAAGCTGCATATTGTTACCCTGCTTATTTAACATATATGCAGAGTACATCATGCAAAATGCCAGGCTGGATGAAGCATAAGCTGGAAACAAGATTGCTGGGAGAAATATCAATAACCTCAAATATGCAGATAACACCACCCTTATGGCAGAAAGCGAAGAGGAACTAAAGAACCTCTTGATGAAAGTGAAAAAGGAGAGTGAAAAAGTTGGCTTAAAGCTCAACATTCAAAAAACTAAGATCATGGCATCCTGTCCCATGACTTCATGGCAAATAGATGGGGAAACAATGGAAACAGTGAGAGACTTTATTTTCTTGGGCTCCAAAATCACTGCAGATAGTGACTTCCGTCATGAAATTAAAAGACGCTTACTCCTTGGAAGAAAAGCTATGACCAACCTAAATAGCATATTAAAAAGCAGAGACATTACTTTGCCAATAAATGTCCGTCTACTCAAAGCTATGGTTCTTCCAGTAGTCATGTATGGATGAGAGAGTTGGACTATAAAGAAAGCTGAGCACTGAAGAATTGATGCTTTTGAACTGTGGTCTTGGAGAAGACTCTTGAGAGTCCCTTGGACTGCAAAGAGATCCAGCCTAAAGGAAATCAATCCTGAATATTCATTGGAAGGACTGAAGCTGAATCTGAAACTCCAATACTTTGGCCACCTGATGTGAAGAAGTGACACATTGGAAAAGACCCTGATGCTGGGAAAGATTGAAGGTAGGAGGAGAAGGGGACGACAGAGGATGAGATGGTTGGATGGCATCACTGATTCGATGGACATGAGTTTGAGCAAGCTCTGGGAGTTGGTGAAGGACAGGGAAGCCTGGCGTGCTGCAGTCCATGGGGTTGCAAAGAGGTGGACGTGACTGAGCAACTGAACTGAACTGAACTGAAATAGAGGGGAGTGGGGTTTCTTTTTAGGGTAATGAAAATGTTCTAGAATGTACTGCAGTGATGGATACACAATTCTGTGAATATGCTGACAGCCATTCAATTGCAAATTTAAATGGGTGAATTGCATGGTATTTAAACTGGATCTGAATAGAACTGCTTAAAAATGAAATATAGGGAATATTGTAAAGCACTAGTATAATAACCCATTTTTATTTTAAAATATTTAAAATTCATATAGGCAAAATAACTGGAGAAATATGTACTTATTGAGTACAGTTTTGAAGGGATTTTTACTTTTCATAATTTTTTTCCTAATTTTTTGTAGTAAAATATACATAAGATTTACTATCTTATACATTTTCATTTCAGTGACATTAAGTACATCCATATTGTCATGCAATTATCACCACCATCCAACACCAGAACTATTTTCATCTTGTAAAACTGAGACTCCACAACCATTAAACACTAATTTCTCATTACCTCCTCCCTCCAGTCACTGGCAAGCACTATTCTACTTTATGTTTCTATGAGTTTCACTACTCTCAGGACCTCATGTCAGTGAAATAATCAGTACTTATCCTTTCATCACCAGCTTATTTCACTTAGTATAATGTCTTCAAAGTTCATCTATGTTGGAGTATGAGTCAGAATTCACTCATTTTTTAAGGCTTAATAATATTTCATTGTACCGACATGTGATATTTTGTTTATCCATTCATCTGGTGATGGACACCTAAGTTGCTTCCACATTTTCTCTCTTGTGAATAATGCTACTTTGAACATGGGTACACTTTCTATTACGCATTTTTGCCATGAAAGAAAGTGAAAGTGAAAGTTGCTCAGTTGTTTCCAACTCTTTGCAACCACATGGAATTCTCCAGGCTGGAATACTGGAGTGGGTAGCTATTCCCTTCTCCAGGGGATCTTCCCAACCCAGGGATTGAACCCACGTCTTCTGTACTACACATGGATTCTTTACCAGCTGAGCTACATGGGAACCCAATATAGTTTTATAACTTTTATTAAATTTATGATTAACAAAAATAGATACTTTACAAAAGACTTCAAATAACCAATTCACATAAGAAAAAGATGTTCAGCCTCAGGAGTAAATGGAGAACTACAAGGGGAAGCAATGAGATGTTGTTTTTCACTCATTACTTGGCTAAGATGAAAACCACTGATAATGCCTGTGTTGTCAGGATAGCAGGGGCTGGGGAAAAGTCCTAAAAATCACACACATCCCTTGACCTCCAATTCCATTTCTAGCAACTTAGCTTACGGAAACAGACAAGTGCTAAGAGATGTATAAAAATGTGCACTGCAGTGCAATTTGGCACAGCAAACCTGGCAAGCAATCCAAAAAGTTTTTCAGGAAGTGCCTTATTAAATTACAGATCATATGGAGCAACAGAATGCTATAAGCCCACCCAAAATTCAAGAGGTAGACTTTTATATATGCCACACAAAGCTTTGCCCTTTCAACCACTCCCCTCCACCCCCCGTGCTGTTGGTGGGAATATAAGTTGGTGCAGCCACTATGGAAAATAGTATGGAGGTTCCTCAGAAAACTAAAAATAGAATTACCAGCAATCATTACCAGAATGATCCAGCAATCCTATTCCTGGGAATATGCCTGGACAAAACTGTAATTCATACAGATATATGCATCCCTATGTTCATAGCAGCACAGTTCACAATAGCTCAAATATGGAAACAACCTAAATGTTCATCAACAGATGAACGGATAAAGAAGATGTAGTGCATCTATACAATGGAATACTACTCAGCCATAAAAAAGGATGAAACGATGCCATTTGCAACAACAGGGATGCAACTAGAGATTGTCATACTAAGCGACATAAGTCAGAAAGACAAATACCATATGATATCACTTATATGTGGAATCTAAAATATAGCACAGAGGAACCTATCTATAAAATAGAAACAGACTTATAGACAAAGAGAACAGACTTGTGGTTGCCTAGGGGGAGTGGGGTGGAAGAGGGATGGACTGCGAGTTTGGGATTGGTAGACGCAAACTATTACACTCAGAATGGATAAACAGCAAGGTCCTAATGTATAGCACAGGGAACTATATTCAATATCCTGTGATGAAACATAATGGAAAAGAATATTAAAAAATGTTAAGAAAATAATGAAAGTGATAATTCATAGATTTCACGTTCTTTACAGATTTGCCCACAAGTTTTGAACATTAAACGACTCTAAATTAATTAAAATGCAAATTATAGACTTGTAAAATAAAAAATAAGGACTTTTCCCTTTCATCTTAACCTATTTGTCATTTACATGCTTTAAAATTCTCTCTTTGCATTCCCACCAACAGTGTAAGAGGGTTCCCTTCTCTCCACACCCTCTCCAGCATTTATTGCATGTAGACTTTTGGATAGCAGCCATTCTGACTGGTGTGAAATGGCATCTCATTGTGGTTTTGATTTGCATTTCTCTGATTATGAGGGATGTTGAGCATTTTTTCATGTGTTTGTTAGCCATCTGTATGTCTTCTTTGGAGAAATGTCTGTTTGGTTCTTTGGCCCATTTTTTGATTGGGTCGTTTATTTTTCTGAAATTGAGCTGCAGGAGCTGCTTGTATATTTTGGAGATTAATTCTTTGTCAGTTGTTTCATTTGCTATTATTTTCTCCCATTCTGAAGACTGTCTTTTCACCTTGCTTATGGTTTCCTTTGCTGTGCAGAAGCTTTTAATTTTAATTAGGTCCCATTTGTAGTACAGCCACTATGGAGAACAGTGTGGAGATTCCTTAGAAAACTGGAAATAGAACTGCCATACGACCCAGCAATCGCACTCCTGGGCATACACACCGAAGAAACCAGAATTGAAAGAGATACGTGTACTCCAATGTTCATTGCAGCACTGTTTATAATAGCCAGGACATGGAAGCAACCTAGATGTCCATCTTTAGACGAATCGATAAGAAAGCTTTGGTACATATACACAATGGAGTATTACTCAGCCATTAAAAAGAATGCATTTGAATCAGTTCTAATGAGGTGGATGAAACTAGAGCCTATTATACAGAGTGAAGTAAGCCAGAAAGAAAAACACCAATACAGTATACTAATGCATATATATGGAATTTAGAAAGATGGAAATGATAACCCTGTACACGAGACAGCAAAAGAGACACAGATGTATAGAACAGTCTTTGGGACTCTGTGGGAGAGGGTGAGGGTGGGATGATTTGGGAGAATGGCATTGAAACATGTATATTATCGTATGTGAAACGAATCGCCAGTTCAGGGTCGAAGCATGTTACAGGATGCTTGGGGCTGGTGTGCGGGGATGACCCAGAGGGAGGATAAGGGGAGGAGGGAGTTGGGAGGGGGGTTCAGGAAGGGGAACTCATGTACCTCCGCGGCAGATTCATGTCAATGTATGGCAAAACCAACCAATATAATATTGTAAAATAATTAGCCTCCAATAAAAATTAAAAAAAAAATAAAATTCTCTCTTTGCAAATGCACAATTCAGTGATTTTTAGTAAATTTACAGAGTTATGCATCTATCATGATGCTAAATTTTGGAACATTCCCATCATCCCAAAAAGGGTTTCCTTATGCTAGTCTGCAGCCACCTCCTGTTCCTACTCCCAACTCCCTGGCAATTACTAACCTACTATCTGTCTCTGTAGATTTGCCTTTTCTGGACATTGCAGAAAACAGAATTGTACCATAGGTGACTTTTGACCATGCAAAGTCAATATGACAAAAAACAATATGAATAAATGGAATACTCAGCAATAAAAAGGAACAAATTACACAATAAAATAGATGAATTGTAAAAGCAAGCTTAATGAAAGAAGTAGAACCCAAATTCTACACATTCTATTATTCCACTGATAAGGAGGTCTAGAAAAGGCAAAACTGTGGCAACAGAAAACAGATCAGTGGTTGTTCACAGGCCGGGGAGGGAACTGACCACCAAGAGGCACAAAGAAACTTCTGGGGCAATGAAAACATTCTATATCCTGATTATGGTGATGATTACACGACTATATACATTTGTCAAAATTCATTGAGCTGTACACTTAAAAATCAGTGAATTTTTTTTAAAAAGTAAAAGAAATACTATATGTAGATTATACCTCAATAAAACTGAATAAAATAGTTATAAAAGAATGTCTTGTCATTTTATTTACTTATTTTTTCATTTTTTAAAAATTAACTTATTTATTTTAATTGGAGGCTAATTACTTTACAATATTGTGTTGGTTTTGCCATACACTGACATGAATCAGCCATGGGTGTACATGTGTCCCCCATCCTGAACCCTCCTCTCTCTTCCCTCCTCATCCCATCCCTCAGGGTCATCCCAGTGCACCGGCCCTGAGCACCCTGTCTCATGCATCAAACCTGGGCTGCTGATCTGTTTCACATACGGTAATATACATGTTTCAATGCTATTCTCTCAAATCATCCCTGTCTTGTCATTTTATACATCCATGTGTACATTTTTGGGCTTCCCTGGTGGCTCAGAGGTTAAAGCGTCTGCCTCCAATGCGGGAGACCTGGGTTCGATCCCTGGGTCGGGAAGATCCCCTGGAGAAGGAAACGGTAACCCACTCCAGTATTCTTGCCTGGAGAATCCCATGGACGGAGAAGCCTGGTAGGCTACAGTCCACGGGGTCGCAAAAGAGTCGGACACGACTGAGCGACGGAACGGAACGGAAACGTGTACATTTTTAAAAGTCTAGAAAACTACATGCGAAAATATTAATCAGGGTTCTATTTGGTCAAATGTGGGACAGTCTGAACATCAGTAAGGTAAATACAAGAGTTGAAAGATGAGTATGTTTAAATCCATGAGCTCATCACGGTTAAAAAAAAAAAATTCACAGATCATCCTTGTAAGCTGCTGGGGAATCAACCCATGGTTTTGAAAACTGGTAAAGAAACAGTAGGAAACTAAGACACTGATTCTGCCTCTCTACAAGTTCTTCCTCAAGGCCACTAAATAATTGACAAGAAATCTGTCTTTATCTAAAATATTAAGTCATTAAATGTCAGATTCTCCATTCTATTGTTTAGATATGTCCAGTAGACGAGCTGCTGAGGCAACAGGCTCTTTTCAGACCTGTCCAACGGCCCATCCCAGGCCCTCTGACCATACCTGCAGGAGCTGTCCTGCCCTTGGAACACTGGCTCGTGTTCAGCTACTCCAACCCAACCCACCCCTCCTCCCCCACCCACAGGTGTAGGACAACACTAAGGTGTAGGCTGAGTGAGAATGTACAGTCGCAAGGACGTACTGTTGATGCCCCTCCTTCAGCAGAAAGCAATTCATAGCTCCTTTAGCTATGAATCTATCTTGGAGGCACATAACCTCTGATCGGCTTGGTTTTTGCAGCGTTAAGGTTGCTGAGTGGTGTCGGTGGTATCGGCCCGATCCATCCATTTTCAAGTTCTCCATCTGCTATTCAGGCTTCCCAGGTGGTGCTGGTGGGAAAGAACCCACCTGCCCATGGAGGTGGACTAACTTCCACATCCCACCAATGGGCCCCTGGAGCTGGGTCGTCAACTCCTAAAATGCAGACTTTGCAAAGCAAAAATCAGAGGGGCAGTTCCTCCCGCTTTCCTCTTCCGGCGTGAAAATAACAATAATAAAAACAAGGAGCTAATTTGCTCAGAAAGGTTAGTTATTTCTCCTGGGCGACCTGATCTAGTAGCTCATTAAAAAATAAAATAAGAAATGAGTGAACCATTCCCTAAATCTGAAAAATCACTCCAGTTATCCCAAAAAGTGAACTAAAGAATTGTAGAAAATGTACATTGTTGCAGGTTTAAAGATCACATTTCCTGCACTTTAAATTATTTTGGGAGGCGGTGATTCCGGGCATGTGGAATCCAGATTCCCCAAATAGGGATTGAACCCAAGCCCCCCTGCAGTGGAAAGATGGAGTCTTCATCACTGGACCCCCAAGAAAGTTGCTCTTAATTTTTAAACTGCTATTGAATTTCTCCTGGGACACAGTAAGTCCAACAGCATTCTCCCCTCACCCCCCTTTCACTGCTTTTAAAAAAAATACTACCATCTACTTAGAAGAGTTCCTGCTATATAAATGTAGAAGAAATGATGAAACTAGAATGCAGCAATTCTGGAACTCTGAATAAAATAATGGGTCTTGGCAATCACTATCAAAGTTGCTAAAACATCAGACCAGTGGTTCTCAAACTTCCTTGGGCATCAGCTTCACCTGGGAGGTTGTGGAATCACAGACGCCTGGGCCCACCCCAGAGCTTCTGAGCCAGTAGTTCTGGGATGAACCCAGGGGTCTGCATTTCTAACAGGCTCCCGGGTGATGCTGAGGATACCGGTCCACAGTTTCAGACCCACCCCATTATATCAGATGACAAGCAAATGTGCTGTGTGCTCAGCTGTGACTGACTCCTTGCAACCGCATGGACTGTAGCCTGTCAGGCTCCTCTGTCCATGGGGTTTTCCAGACAAGACTTCTGGTGTGGGCTGACATTTCCTCCTCCAAGGGGATCTTCCTGACAAAGGGATCAAACCCACGTCTCTTATGTCGCCTGACAGGTGGGTTCCACCTGGGAAGCCTGAATAGCAGATGGAGAACTTTAAAATGGATGGATCGGGCCGACACCATCGACACCTACTCAGCAAACTTAACACTGCAAAAACAAAGCCAATCAGAGGTTATGTGCCTCCAGAGGGGATGCCTGGGGAAGTGGCACCACCACCAGTGAAATATTCTTACAGAAAAAAGGGGGTGGGGTGGGGACAGACACTGATGAAGCCTCTGGATCCAACACCTATTTAAGGGAAATGCAGGGCACAGGGAACGTACCAACCAAGGTCATGGGCGTGTGACAAAGTCCACAGGGTAGGAGAGCATCGGGTGAATGACTCCGTTTCTTTAACAGGTAAACCATTTTAAAGGGGGGGAACCTACATATTAGAAGAGGCTTTGGGGGGACTTCCCTGCTGGCCCAGTGGTCCATTCTCCCAACGCAGGGGGCCTGGGTTCGATACCCAGTCAGGGAACTGGATTCCATATGCTGAAGCTAATACCCAGAGAAGCCAAATAAATCAGTAGCTGTCCACTGAACAAAGATGTGTAATATTTGTTTAAAAACCCTGTTCCTCAAAACAGTACCCGATTAAGTAAACTGCAACTCCACACCATAAGAACAAATCACACAAACACTTGTGTGAAAATACAGGCAGACACAAGAAGGACATACTGTGTGATTCTGTTTATAGGCAGAACTCACAGACGCTTTGGGCTCAGTTCCAGACCATTGCAATAAAGCAACTATCACAATAAAGCAAGTTACATGGATACTTTGGTTTCCCAGAGTATACAAAGGTTGCATTTACACTATGCTGTTGTCTGTTAACTGTGCAACAGCATTATGTCTAATGTCTAATGATGTCTAATGTCTACCTTAATGAAAAATACATGCTTGTTAAAAAATTCTAACTTCCATCTGAGCTTTCAGTGAGTCACAGTAGCAACAACAAAGATCACTGATCACAGATATTACAAATATTACAATGTAACAATATTACAGTGAAATCACCTTAAATACACAAGAATTACCAAAATGTGTCAGAGACATGAAGTAAGCAAATGGTGTTGGAAAAATGGCACCAAAAGACTTGCTGAACATAGATTTGCCATAAGCCTTTAATCTGTAGGGAAAAAAACCCCCACATTATCTGTGAAGCCCAATAAAATGAGGTGTGCCTGTATATGAGATTCAAAACCAGGAAAATCTAACCTATGGTGCTAGATATCAGATGTAACTGGAAGGGTAGGACGTGATGGAGGTTGATGGAGCTGATAACTTTCTTTCTTAACCTGAGTACCAGTTACATGGGTGGAAATTCATCAAGCTACCTACCAATAGAGATGTGTACTGTTCTGATACAAAATACACTTCAATGAAAATTTTTCCTTTTTACCTTTAATTATGGTAAAATACACATAACCAAATTTACCATCTTTACCATTTAGTTGTGCAGTTGAGTAGTATAAGGACAATCAAGAGAAGTTTTTGAATGGTAGCCAATTATATCCAAGAAGACCGGGAGACGTGTTTTATTTGTTTTGAGCAGCATGAAACTAAGTGGGCTCATCCTAATTTCTATGTTGGTGACTTGCCTTAAAAATCGGGGGAAAAAGGAAAAGCAAAAAACACAGCAGAAAAGCAAAAGGACTCAGGAATTTCCACTGCCAGGAACCCTGTCTAATCTAGGACTCAAAAATACAAACAGATCAAGTGCAAAGATTCAGTCTTTGTCCAAAAGAAGGAGAGAGAGGCTGGGCTGCTTCCCATGTCGTTGAGGTCTCTGACAGCCACAATGTGTGAAATCCGCTTTGGTCAAAAGAAAGAAAAGGAAAAAGGAGCTTGGCTTCATTCTAGAACCGCATTTCCCAGAGTGTGTTCCTTGGAACTCGAATCCCTCGAAATATTAATACTTGGGGTGGGGGTGGTGCAGGATTCAGGGAAGTCCAGACACTATCCATTTGAGAAGTGCTACCCATTTCCCTCCATCATTTAGAGGGAGAGCTCGCAACAGGACATCCAAAGTCCTGACATCTGAAAGCTATTTCAGTCCTTTGACTATACGTCTTTGACCACACGAACACTACAGACCCCCAAAAACCGATGAAATCCCATAGATTTGCCCTTGAGAAAATGTGGTGAGTCTAGCAAATTAATATTACTAATATTAGTAATCATAGCTGCTGCTCCGTCATTTTTATATTTTTTTTGCCACATCATGTGACATGGGGAACCTTAGTTCCCTGAGCGAGGATTGAACCATGCCCCCTGCCCTGGGAACACAGTCTTAACCACTGGACCACTGGGGAAGCCCTACTGCTGCTGTAATTGACTGTCAGCTGTTATCTCGTTTAAACCTCTCAAAAATGCTGCCCAAGGCACCATCACGCGGAGGCACAGAGAGGTTCAGTAATCTGACCTTCATAGCACAGCTAGATGTGGTGGAATCTGAATAAAAATGTTTTCCAAGTAATCCTTCCCATTCTGCCTGCTGCTGCTGCTGCTAAGTCGCTTCAGTCGTGTCCGACTCTGTGCGACCCCATAGACGGCAGCCCACCAGGCTCCTCTGTCCCTGGGATTCTCCAGGCAAGAACACTGGAGTGGGTTGCCATTTCCTTCTCCAATGCATTAAAGTGAAAAGTGAAAGTGAAGTCGGTCAGTCGTGTCCGACTCTTCAAGACCCCATGGACTACAGCCCACCAGGCTCCTCCGTCCATGGGATTTTCCAGGCAAGAGTACTGGAGTGGGGTGCCATTGCCTTCTCCTACCTTCTTTGAAATAGGGAAAGAACTTGAGGACTGACAGGAACACAGGCACACAAGGGACACACCCTGGATCAGTCTTGGGCAGATGGAAGGCTGCAGGTAACTTGGTTTCACTGCTATAAGGACTTGCCTCAGCGTACAGCCAGAACCTTGAGCCTTCAAAATTTGAAGTGGTGGACAATCAGGCGGGTCAGGCATTGGGTGAGGTACAGGGGGAAATGAAAAGCAGCTCGACAGACTGCAGCAGTGGTCAGAGAGAACACTGCAGTTTTAGGATTCGCCATGCACTAAATGCAGGGACACTGCGGTCTGCAATTCCCTGCTGAGGTCCTTAATGTAGAGCAGGGTCTCTCAAAACAATGGCACTATTGACATTTGGGGATGGATAACTCTATGCCGGTGGGACGGAGGGTGGGCGGAAGTGGGGGGAGGGGCGGGCAGGTGGAGCGTGCAGGGACAGGGCCTGCCCTTTGCGTGTAAGGCCATTAGCAGCATCTCTGGTCTCGACCCAAACGATACCTGTAGCACACCCTCCCCACCAAGACATGACAATCAAAAATGTCTGCAGGTATCTCTAGAGGTCCCTTAGCGGGAGGATTGTCCCAACCAACCTGGAATGCCAGCTCTGGAAGGTCACACATGTGGAGGGTGGGAGCATGACAGCAGACAAGAGAAGCCCAGACAGCCAAACCTCAAGGAGACGCCCACCCTCCTGGATTCTTCCTCTCCAGCTCTCCTCCCCCTCCATCCCCCTCCACTCCCGCCCTGTACTGTCCAATGTCCTGCATCAGCTCTAAGAGCTGAAAGGACACCTTCAGGCTCATTACCCAGGATTGATGGCTACTATGTCCAGTTCATGATCAAAGGCTGCTATCCAGCCTTTTGATGAAAGCAAAGGACTCTTCACTGTTGGCGTCAGCAACGTCCGACACAGCCAAGTGTGTCAGCTCTGTGCACATCCTTGGCTTCCTCAACAACACCCAGCTTCCTTCTTTGAGCTCTTCATTAGCCTCTGTAAGACCACAGGTTTACACATCCCAGTTCTGTGCTGAACTCACTGAGTGGCTCTGGGCAAGTCACTCTCTTTGGGCCTTTCGTTTTTCACTTGGGGAAAGAAATAGGAAGGGATCTAACATTTTGTGGTATCTGTAATTCCAGATCAAAAAGGTTGGAGTTGGACCAACTGTGAATGTTTAGCTATTTCAGCTTGTTTTAGCATCGGTTTTATCTTCCCCAGAGGAACTCAGGGGTAAAAGATCTTGCCCCTTCTGCTTCTGTATTATTGAAAAATGAATAAAATTCTCCAGAGTAAACAGTAACAGGATTTGCACGTCATCAGTCCTAGTCACAGCTATGCTCAGTATTTTACTGCCAAGATTTTGGACCAGAGACACCAACTCAAATGTCGCCAGGGTCAGGTAAGCAATGCAGAGTGACCCAGGCTAGAGGTGGCTGGACGTGGCTAGACAGAGCCCTCTGGTCTGTCCAGAGGAGACAGGGCAGCATCCTAGCTCCTGCTGGGGTGTCTGAGTGAGGATGTGGGCCCTGCACTGCCAGATATCCAACAGACTTGGAAATCTGCATTTAGGTATGAAATGAAAATGAAAGAGAAGTCGCTTAGTCGGGTCTGACTCTTTTGCGACCCCATGGACTGTAGCCCGCCAGGCTCCTCTGTCCGTGGGATTCTCCAGGCAAGAATACTGGAGTAGGTAGCCATTCCCTTCTCCAGGGCATCTTCCTGACTCAGGGATCAAACCCAGGTCTCCTGCATTGCAGGTGGATCTTTTACTGTCTGAGCCATCATATCCATCCCTAAAGCAAATCAGTGCATGTTTCAAATGCCATGCAGGCAAAATGAAAACCTTTTGGGCCTGATCTAGAACACAGACCACCAGCTGACAGGACCTCTGCAAAGAAGAAACTAGGTCAAGACCTGGTCCAGGTGAGGGAGGAGTCAGTGTGGAGAGGGAAGCAGGGGGAGGGGCTGGGCCCCCAGAGGCACCTGATCTCCAGGTTCCAAACTGTCACCATGAGCAACCGGGACTCTTAATCTGTCATTAATAACAGGCACAATTATCACTGTGCTATGTGTAAGTTGCTCAGCTGTGTCCGACTCCTTGCAGACCTATGGACCGTAGCCACCAGGCTCCGCTGTCCATGGGATTCTCCAGGCAAGAATACTGGAGTGGGTTGCCATGCCCCCTTCCAGGGGATCTTCCCGACCCAGGGATCAAACTGGCGTCTCTTATATCTCCTGAATTAGCAGGCGGGTTTTTTTTACCACTAGCGCCACCTGGGAAGCCTCTATTACCCTTTCTATTCAAGGGACATCGAGCTAGGCTATTTATTATATATACCATCTTGCTATGTTTTCTAAGTATTCGATGAGGTAGGCATTATTGATTATTCCTATAAGGCTGTGGAGGTCCCACAAAGTAAAGGCTTTTGCTTGTACAAGTTGGAGCCAAGATCTGAACCCAGATCTGACACCTGATCCAAGCAGAAAGTCTCCTCCTTGCTTGGCTTCCTTTCATGGACTTGTCCTTGTGAGGCTTTGCCATAGCTGCACCCCTTTCTGACGTCTGCCTAACCCATTTGCATACTGTTTTTAAAGTACCTCCAGAAAGAAGTTCTTACAATTATCAAAGCTAAATTAATTTTTCCTCCCTCCCAAGAGAACTTGGTCAGCAAGAGGTCTGGTGGCTCCCACGGAGGATGCTTTGAGGATAGAGAGAACTGCATTTCTGGTCCTAAAAGTCCCATTGTGTCTTGTTTCTTGCAATTCTGGCTTAGCACAGCTTAATACATGTAGTCTCCTATGTGTCCATTAGAAATTTAAATCGACCATGTCTTTAGAGGACTGTTTAGCAATATCTATCCATTTAAAATGTGCATGCTCTCTAACTTAGCAAATTGCATTGCTGGGAATTTATCCTGCAGATAAACTCATATAATTAGATATAAATAGATACACAAAGATGGTCTCTGAAGCCCTGTTTATATGTGGAGTGAAGCTGGTAAATTTCAATAAGAGGTTGTTGTAGTAAGATGCTATTTTGTTATTCAGTCACTAAGTCATGCCAAACTTTTTGCAACCCCATAGACTGCAGCATGCCAGGTTTCCCCGTCCTTCACTATCTCCTGGAGTTTGCTCAAATTCATGTCCTTTGAGTCAGTGATGCTATCTAACTATCTCATCCTCTTTTGCCTCCTTCTCCTTTTGCCTTCAATCTTTCCTCGCATCAGAGTCTTTTCCTGACTCCTTGATTAGATGCTATACTTCCATATAATAGAATATTACCTAGGTGATTTAAAAACACCACAATATGCTGATATAGAAAGTTAAAAATAAGCAATTAAGTGAAAAAACAGCTAATTTACAAAGCCAACAATATTTGCGTAAAAAAGGAAGATATGACGTAGAAAAGTTTTGGAAAGATGCTCAGGAATACATTAACAACAGTTATATCTAAAGATGGGGAAGAGTGGAGAGGCGGGGAAAGACAGTCGGGAATTCTACCTGGAGAGGCATTCTACCTGGAGACCAGGGAAGGGTTATAACCACCCCCAGTGGTCTCAGACTCTGAGGGATACAGAACTCTTCGGAGAATCTGTATCATTTGCTGCCTGCTTCACCAACGGAAGGGAAGTTCAAGCCTGTACGGGTGAACAAGAGGCAAGCCCATGGCCCTTTCTTAGGGACTTTGATGAGGACCATTCCTCTTTCACCTCGGAATCACTGATGTGGTTCAGAGACACCTGACTTCCTCTGCAGGAACAAGAGGCAATGCTAGCTTCTTCCTTTATCATCTGACCCCTTGCAAAATTTCCTTCAAAGTCAACTATTCTCCAACAAAGCAAAACAAAAAGTTGCTTCAAATTCCTACGTAACCTTTTGCAGACTCAGCCTTTCTCCCACAGTGTGGCCATAGTTAAATGCATTTAATGGTCAGAGTGAAGGGAAGAGACCCCAGGGATCAAAGGAGTCATCTTGGAAGCCAGACAGTCTCCTCCCACTCACAGGTGAGTTCTTAAAGGACACAATAGAGATCTTACACAAATCACAAAATACCTGGGCCAATATACCTGGTCATGTTCCTGACACAGGCGAGGAAATGTATCTATATTAGTGCAGAAGATTCTAATCACCACCTTTACCCAAATAGGAACTGAGTTTATGAAAAGAGATGGCAAGAAAAGAAATTTAGGGGCAAGTTTCCCTTTTATGGAAAGACTACACCATAGGTTTCCTGGTTCTGCCAAGTACCTGCTGGGCAACACTGAGCAAAATCCTTAAGGTCTCTGGGCATATATAAATAACCATCCGTGGAAGTTCACCAGGGGCCAAGCACTATGCTAAATCCTTCTTATGCATGATCCCCTTGAATCCTCCCAGCAGGGCAATTCCATAGACACTGAAATCTTGAAAGAGCTAGTTTTGTGAAATCTTGTCTTCCTCACTGGCTAGTCAAGCTATCTTGAGCAAATTATTCAGTCTCCACATTTGTGAAATAGGACCAATAATAATAGCATCCACTCCAAAGAGTTGTTGTGAAGACTTAGTGACAAGATGCCTGTAACAGATTCGGCATGGTGTCCCAGCAAATGCACTCAACAGATGTTAGTTAGCTAGTCTCATTAGCCCCATTTTATAGATGGGAAAACTGAGGTTTGGGAAAGACAACATGGATGATTTCTACATTTGCTTGTGACATTCTTGGATTCTGGTGAATTTAAAATTGGATTTGCCAGAAAAATCTAATGTGTTTCTGAGTTTAGAGTTACATGGTTGTGCCTCCAGCATAAGATTCACCTGTTTGGATTCAACATGCTGAGGAAAGGAGTAGACCACTTTCCCAACCCAAAAATAAAACTTCAAAACAAAAGAGAGCAGGAGAAGGTAATCCCCCTCTTCTCCCAAATGTCTTCCTCTCCAGACTCCCCAACTTGTTCCCAAACGGGAAGGACAAGGGCAGAGAAATCCCCAGAGGCAGGACCAGCAAAGCTGCAATACAGGACTAATTTGCGAGGGGGCTGGGGATGGCCTCGTGGAAAACGCTACCATAAATGGGCATGTTTGCCTCAATCTCAGCCCTCGCACAGAAAAGTAACGATAACAAATCCATAACAAATACCTTGTACGGAATAACATGTCTATTTCAGACATGATAATAAAACACACGGTGTTTACCAGCCCTAGAAGCTTCTTGAGGAAGGCCCAGCTAGTTCACCTTTTGGACTCTGGGGATGGCAGCCCATCTAATCTAGTCAACTAGATGACCACACCACCAGGGGACAAACCGCATTTTATTTTAAATTTGCAAAAGGTCAGTTTATATTTTCTTCAAAGAGATGATAAACACTTGCCCTACTGGTTGCATCTGGTCCCATCAGAAACCTGATTCCAACAAAGTTTTTGTTCATGGCAAAGAATAAAGATGGTGGGGTCAGGGGTATAGAATTGGCAAGAATGGGATTCACCACTTGTAAGCTGTGTGACATTGGGCAAATTACTTAAACTCTCTGAGCCTCAGTTATCTTGTATACTAAACAGGCATCACAACGCCTCCCTTAAAATGTTGCAATGACTAATTGAGGTCAATGAAGTCAAACACTGCCACAGTGCCTGGCACATAAGCACTCCATCAATGGTAGTTCATCTCAATGGGAAAGCACCAAGGAAACTGCACTTCCATGGGTCTTCAATGTCCTGTTTCACCCACTGCTATTTAATGACTTTCAGCTCAGCTTCTGTAAGCTCCTTCTCTGTATATAACGGTCACTTTGCAATTTAATCTATTCGTTCTTAATACTGTACTAAATGCTCCCTTTCTTGGGGTTTCTCAACATTTGCTTTCACTTCTTCATGAGTGCGGTTTTGAACAGTGCCTTTCCTCAGGCAGCCAAATCCCCATCAGCTCTCAGTGCAGACAGAGAAGAGACAACAGGTGGCAGCCACTTTCTCTCACTTTGCCCACTTGGTGGGACATGAGAGCGACATGGGTGTTCTGCAGGAAAGCCCAGCCCCATCTTACCTAACGCACTTGCAGACTCTGTAAGCAAGTGCGGGCTTTGGCATCTCAGTATTTGAAGCCCCTGGGGTCAACCTGGATGAGATTTTTAAAAATTTGGACGGGGGGTGGTGTGTGTGTCTGGAAGAAAACCAAACTGTAATAAATGGATCATGATCAGAGTATCACTCAAGGCTTATCAGCAGCGCATCCTCTAGAGCAAGGGTCCCCCAACCTCCAGCATCTAATGACTGATGATCTGAGGTGGAGCTGATGTAATAATAATAGAAATAAAGTGCACAATAAACGTAATGTGACAGAATCATCCTGAAACCATCCCCCTAACCTGGTCCATCAAAAACTGTCTTCCATGGGGATGCCAAACAGGTTGGGGACTGCTGCTCTAGACTGGGGAAAGACACTCCCCCTTCTGCCCATGGTTTTTTAAACTGATGCTTCCAACTCCACTTGGAGCCACACATTGCCTGCCTATGAGATAGGAAATGACTTTTCAGTGGAAGCTGGATCTTTGATATTTCCAAGGCAGCGTATCTCCCAGAGTCTCCTCATAACAAGAATCATCTGGGACTCACATACACAGAGTACAGTTTTTCTGAAGATTCTAAAGTAACCGGAGATGGGCCCAGGCATTATCTTTAATAAGTACCCCCAAGGGGGTACTTCTCATTGGCTACCTTGGGAGATGCTGGTTTGGGGAAAATCTAGGATGACGGGGCAGAGAGAAATGAAAATTGTGACCCCTCAGCCCCTCCCCAATGGTCCTTAAGAGGATGGCAACAGATGCGCCCCACGGCTCCCCAGTCCCTATAGGATGCCCTGCAGGATCCTGTAGCCCCCAACTCAACTTCGTCCCCCGCAGGACCACATACTTACAGATCTCCAACTGGGGGGGAGAGCGGAGAAGAAACTTGACGGAGAGATCAGATCTGGTACACCTCCCAGGCAGGGGCGTCCAAATCTCCGCGCTCGCCCGGGACGCCTCTTCTTATAGACCCGGAGCTGCCCGCGGGTGGGAAAGGGGAGGCAGCCGAGGAGGGCGGGGTGGGGATGGGTCCCGCGCTGCTCCCTCCGCAGCGCCCCCTGCAGGACCCGAGAAACGCCGCTCTGGTCCAGGCCTCGCGCGCTGCTGCCGCGACGCCCGTAAAAGGGGCGCACCGGGTGGGGGCTCCCGGGAAGGGCGCAGCGGGCAGAGGCGTTCGGGGCTTTCTAACCACGGAACTCGGACAGTCGCAGAGACTCCGGGTCCCTAGAGAAACGGGTGGAGAGCACTCGGCGTCTCTAGGGGATGCTTGAGAATTTCTTCCTTGAGTCAGTTCCAGCAGGCTTTAACCGCTTCTTCCGTAGGGGAGGAGCTGCGGGGGTCCGAGTCGACACCTCCTCTCCCCGCTCCCCAGTTTTTTCGCCCCTACTGCCTGGAAAGGGGCTGGCTATGCTGCGAGACGGGCAAAGGGAAAGGGGATTTTTCTGAACTTTGCAAAGTACAAGGCAGGAGCCCCCAACTCTGCTGGGAATTGTGCGGAAAGGGGAAGTTTTTACTTTTTCCAACTTGGCATCGCCACTTCCACCCACAAGCAAAAAACAAAACCCAATTGTTGTGACTTCAGGCACTGGGTGTACCATTCGCTGGCTGTGTGACCTCAGGCAAGTCACTTGCCCTCTCTGAGCCTCGGTATTTGAAGCTGAAGTGTGTGTGTGGTAATTATGTAACTTGCAAGGTGCATGTCAGGATCCAGAGAATGTGGGCGCCTCCCTGCTCTTTGAAGGCTCTCTTCTCCTGCTCCTCCCCGCCCCAGGAAATTCTTGCAAATGAAGCCGCCTGAACGCTGTCTCCGCGTCTCTGTCCCTCGCAGCACCACCCCCTTCTGTGTGTCTGACACCGGGTCTCTCCGTCACCGTTTGTCCGTCTTCTTCTGCCTTTCTTTCATTCTGCGTGTCTCCATCACTCTGCCCATGGCTGTCTCTTACTGTCTCTGGTCCCTGTGTCTCTGGCTCCAGATCGCCCTCCCTTTCTCCCCCCATCTCTCTCCTCTCTGTCACACACACGCACACAGGCCATAAAAGGAAGCCGCAGCGTTGGGCTGGCCCTGCGCCAGCCCGGGGACCCACGGGCAGCTGGGCGCCCCGCTCCCCGCCCGGCCGGACTCCCAGGTTCCCGGCCGGTCCTCCCAGCCCGGGCGGGAGCGGCGGGCGGCGAGGGGCGCTGGGCGGGAGACAACCCAAAAAGGGCAGGCGCAGGCTCCTTCCTGCAGGAATTCCCAGCGCTGCATACCAGCTCGGGGCTGCCCGCTCCCCCTGACTAAATATGGTGCCGAGCGGCCTCCCAGCGCCCTGCGGAGGTTGGGGGGGCGGCATCTGAGGGCAGTGGGGTAGGAGGGGGACCCCTCTGCTTGCAGCTGAGCCAGAAGGAGGTGGCCCCCAAAGTCCCACGTTGGTCCCAGCTGCTTAAGTCAAGAGGGTTTGCTGAGGGGTTAAAGATGTTGGAAGACTCTTACCTGGCTCTGTGCTTGGTAGTCGCCCCCCTCTTATCCAACAAACTCTCCTCTGGCCACCAGGTCAGGTGATGGTGAGGCCTTTATTAATGCCATTTTGCAGGTGAGAAAACTGAGGCCCTGGAGGAGTGAAGAGTTTTGCCTGAACCCTCACTGTGTCTGAGGCCCACAGCTGCCCTGATTCACTTCCTGAGAGGCATTAAGTGGAAATGCCCAGAAGAATTAGCCTTGAGGCTAAAGACCCCCACTAAGGTTAGTTGGAGTCTGCCAGTGCAATTTTCTAGTTGTTTGACCTGGTGCCTCAGTTTCCCTACCTGGAAAATGGGAAGAACAGCAGTCACTTCTTCACGTCCCAGCAGTTTGTAAATGGTAAATGGTCCTTGAGAAGATCCATGTAAAATGAACATGTGTCTGTTAGTCGCTCAATTGTGTCCAACTCTTTGTAACCCTATGGACTGTAGCCGACCAGGCTCCTCTTTCCATGGAATTCTCCAGACAAGAATACCAGAACGGGTTGCCATGCCCTCCCCTAGGGGATCTTCCCGACCCGGGGACTGAACCAGGTCTCCTGAATTGCAGGCAGATTCTTTACCGTTTGAGCCACCAGGGAAGCCCCAAATGAACATATATCCATGTAAAATGCTTCATGTTAGCTGCTATTATTCAAAACAAACATAAAACCAAGCAGAGATGCACTTGGCCTTGAGGACCTTGTAATGATGAGAGCCTGTCCTGCTTGCTGTTTCCTGTGGGCTGCCAGTCCCCTCTGCAGTTCTGCATCTCAGACCCTCTCTGACCCTTCCTCATCCCTCCAACATCTTGCCTGCTTTCCACCCTGAAAACACCCAGGCCCAGCTCCCCACCCCACATAATGGGCCTAAGTCAGAGTCCGCAACAGCCAGCATTCAGCTGGCTGGGATGTCAGAGGTGAAGTTCTTCAGAAAGTGATGAATGGGCGGCTTCCCCATGTGCCTCGTAATGTCTACACTGTAAAAGGAGTGGAAACTGTCCCTGCGTTAGCACAGAGCTGATGTGGAGCAGAGAAGGGGAAGGGGGAAAAACTGAAGTTGATCATCTCCTTCCCATGCTGGAAAGATAATCCAGAGCAGGCTGTGAGAGTCCAACTCACTGACCTTAGAGTGAAAACCGGCACGTTTCCAGAGGCATTCACATTGGTATTCCAAAGCGGTGCATCTGATTGTTTAAAGGACTTGGTAACTTTTAAAAGAGAATAATTATACTAAGTTATTAATAAATGAAGGCTCTATAACAGACACCGAATTGCACTACATTACCTCATCTAGTCCTTATAATAACCCTATGAGGTATATGCTTAAACATTTTTTTCTCCTTTTGCCGTGGAGGAACCAGGTTTGGTGAGTGAAAGACCAGCCGATTTAGCACAGCTAGCTAATGATGGAGCAGGAGCTCCCACTGCTGCGTGGTGGAGTCCAGTGTAAGCAGAGAAGTCTGCTAAGCACCCACCAGGGCCCCGCATTGTCAGTGAGCCCTGAGCCTGCACTTCTCAAAGAAAAGCAGAGATGGTCGGGATCTTTGCCTCCACATGGGGAAGGTCTTATAGAAGGCGTTTCTGGTACACTCTAGAAGTCCTCAGGGACAGTGTGTGCACGTAATAGTCGTTCACTGTCTATCTAATGCAGAAGTTCAGACTCTTCAGAATCAGATGCCTTTGTTTTATTTCTCATGGCTCAAAAAGCCAGTTAAATATTGAAGGGGAAAAAATTACTTTCAAAATATATAACTGTGACTGACCAAGGGCTGTCAAGTAAGTTTCCTTGGCATCGCTCCTGTGAAGTGCCGTGTCCTGGGAGTTTCCATGAACTCATGGAACAAGATGGCAGAGGGGAAATTCCTCTCTTTTAAAGTCTTTCTTTTTTTTTTTTTTAAATCAAATAGCTTTCACTTTACTACTAGATTCAAAAAGTTTGAAAGTGTGAGTGTGAGTCTCTCCAATTTTCTATAACCTCAAAGACTGGGTTGATACGTGGCTCCTGCATGTGGTTCACAATGATTGACAAGTGCATCAGCAGTCAGGTTATCCAGCTCAAGATCTGCACAGGACTCTGCCTTCTTGTGACTAAAGGGTCATCTCCCCTGACCACAAGCACTTCATGCATTGCGGCCCCCACACTTCTCCAGGTTCAAGACTATATTGCACACTTTAGTCTTGCAGTGCTCCTCTCCTTTATCGTTGGTTTCCAGCTCTAGTGTCTTGGTAACTTTGGATTCTCTACCTCTCTCAGGAAAGGTCCTAAAATTCTCAATAAAAATCGTTTTATGGTTTCTTACAAAAGTAAACATGTTCTTACCATATGACCTAGCAGATCACAGTCCTTGGGCTTTACTCAAATGAGTTGAAAACCTGTGTCTGTACTAAAGTCTGCACACTTGTTTAGTTAGACCAGCTTTCTTCATTAATAGCCAAGTCTTGGAAGCAACTGAGACATCCTTCTAAGTAAGTGAATGGATAAACTGTGGTGCATTTAGATGTCAGAGTATTGCTCAGCATTAAACAGAAATGGGCTTTCAAGTCATGAACAGAATGGATGAAATAAAAAAAGAGTATTACTAAGTGAAAGAAAACCGTGTAAAAAAGCAACATACAGTATGAGTCCAACTATATAACATTCTGGAAAGGTAAAACTATGGAGACCATAAACTGATCACTGGTGGCCAGGAGTTAGAGGAGAAAAAGGAAGGAAAAATAGACAGCACAGAAGATTTTTACTGCAGTGAAATTACTGATACCGTAGTATCAGTAATGGGTGGATGCATGTAATGACATGTATGAAGTGAAGTGAAAGTCACTCAGTCGTGTCCAACTCTTTGTGACCCCATGGACTATATAATCCATGGAATTCTCCAGGCCAGAATACTGGAGTGGGTAGCCTTTCCCTTCTCCAGAGGATCTTCCCAACCCAGGGATCGAACCCAGGTCTCCTGCATTGCAGGAAGATTCTTTATCAGCTGAGTCACAAGGGAAGCCCAGTGACGTGTATACCCATAGGCTATACCACACCAAGAGTGAACCCTGACACCAGCTATGGACTTCGAGTAATAATGACATGTCAGTGTCGGTTCACTGAATGTGCAGATGTGCCACTTTCAGGGGACGTGTTGATAACAGGGAGCCTGTGAGTTTGTGCCACTTTTGGGGGTATGTAAGAACTCTGTACTTCACATGCAATTCTGCTGTGAAGCTAAAACTGTTTTTAAAAATTGTCTACTTTGTAAAAGGTAGTTTTACCTCATTTTCATTTTTTAAAAATGAATGAAGACCACACAATCCTTGCAGAATGGCTGTTACAAAAATGAAATGCCCAGTGGCTGGGAACCACTGTCCCAAATGCCTTTAAAGGAATCTTCTCACAAGGGTTAGTCCCTCATGTATACTTGGCTTTAGGTTAAAAGAACACATTGTATTTTACATAATCATACAGGCATGTGGGACATATACAAATATGTTCTTGCACCTAATTATAAAGCTGTTAGTTGATACTAAGCAAACATATATGCTAAGCTTAAATTTATCATCTTCAAAAGCCACCTCTGGTCCTGCTATGAGTTTTTTTACTGCCAAAGTTTTAAATGTCTGCTATTCCTAAATCCCTCAAGTCCAATTCCCATCCTATTTTTGTATAAGTTTTCTGCTAAAACTTCTCCTGCATGTCTAGAGGATAACTTCTTCTAACAACCCCATGAAAATTACTGCAATGATGTACTAATTTAGTTTATGAGTTCATGAGAAGAGTTTGATAGGTCTTCTATGTTTATGTTTATCTTTCCCTTCCTTGAGTTTAAGTGTCTCAGCTCAAGAACCTATTTAAACTGCTAGAATATATGGGAATTCCCCGGTGGTCCAGTGGTTAGGACTTGGCGCTGTCACTGCCACAGCCCAGGTTCAGTCCCTGGTCGGGGAACTGAAATCCTGCAAGTCACAAGGCACAACCAAAAACAAAACAAAACATAACACTAACTGTGTTTTTTCAAACCATATGTGGCCCCACAGATTATGACATTGTCCCCTCAGAGAATAACATCCCCAGCCCCTACCACTGCCACCCAGTGAAGAATAACTAACCCAGGGTGACATGGCTGATGCCAATGATCCTCAACCCTCCAACAACTAGGTTGCTGGAGATCCCCAAAGAAAGCCTAAGGAGCCATCACCAAGTCTTCCTCTGGTTCCGGTGGACATCTCTTGATGACAGAAGAGTCACAGGAACACCTTTTGCATGCTGCTTTTTTTTTTTTTAATTAAATGGTACACTGAAAGTATAAAAGTTGCCTAGGTACAAACAAGTTACAGAATAATGCATACAGACACAATATGGACTACATGTGACAATTCTGTTTGGCTTCTATTTTGATGATTTTATATCATATCCAAAATGACAAGCTCCAGCACTTTTTCTTAATCTAGTCCTGCATGATTGCAATTCCTGAGGTAAACAGTGTCCACTGCCAGCATTCCTGGGTATAAACCAAATCCTCTGAGAAGAATTCAGATAGTTATATCCCCCTATACAATACAGTGGAATTCATCATTATAATCAGGTACTATAGATTTCATTTTAAAAATGGAAATGAGCCCTCTGTAATACTTCTACATTGGTAAATGTAATTTTAGCCCACCAACAGGGCCTCTCAAAAATCTTCTGACTTGTAAAGTATGATTTAAGGGGATTTAATAGTTTTCAGCATTCAGATAAAAATTCTTGGTTAATCTGTAAGGATTGAACTCCTTACACCGAAAACTTGACTAGCACCAGAAATAAAGGTTCAGACATGAAGGTTCCAAAAGCAGCACAGAATCAACACCCCAAAAAGAATGCCAATTTTGCCAGCTACAGTCCTTCCTTATCACCTTCACTATGGAAAATGTTTAAGCTAAATGTTGTCAGTGTGTAGGTGCCCATGAAGTTTAGTTCTGAACATGCCTTGTATCTTGTGCCAATCAGGTGCAGTCTACTATACTCAGTTGTTGCTTCAGTGAAGCCAGCCTAAAGACTCCACATTATAAAAATGTCAATAAATATCAAAGTGTTTTAGAGATGGCACTGTAAGAAATCGTACTACTTTTCTATCCCAGGAATAAAACATGACACTTAAGAAGGCTTTCAGAGCCCATACGAGTAAGGGTTGGCCCTTTCGTAGCTCATCTGGTAACCGCACAACTGAGGGCCACCAGGAAGTTAAACAATGCCATCTTTTAAAAGGTACTTTCTGGTATTTCTCCTAAAGCCTGTCTCTTCATGCTTATTCCACATTCTTCAAGTAATAAACTCTTTGTTTTACTTACAGCAAAATTAAAAGAATTATCCCCCACCCCCACCTTTTAATTAAATCTTCGAGGAGAAGCCAAAATTGTTTAAGAAAATAAAAAGTACATTGTTACCAAGTTTTAAAGTTCAAATTTAGATAGCAATTCAGACATTTAAACATAATTATAAATGGTTATCTGAAAAATAGCTACTTTCACACCCGCCCCCAATCAAACTTTATAGGAATTAGTTTTTCCTGGCTTCACTGTTCTTTTAAATGCGTGGTTTTTTTTAAAAAATGAATGAATTTTCCTGTAAATCCACATTATTCCAGCCTGAAAGAAATTTAATTAATGTGCTATGGTAAAGAACAGAGCAGGGAATTCCCTGGAGGTACAGTGGTTAGGACTCAGCACTTTCAGTGCCAGGGCCCAGGTTCAGTCCCCGGTCAGGGAACTAAGATTCCACAAGGCGCAAAGCACAGCCAAAAACAGAACAGAGCATATGGCTAGAAATGCTTGATTTTTTTCTTTAGAATTTATAGGGTATCAGAAAAAAAAAAAAACCCTTTCGTTTCTCACAGATTTAGGGACCTTTAAAATCATCCTAAAAACCACACATTTTCTTTCAAGTCAAATCGGGTAAACTAGATGACAGAGTTAGCTTTTATTCACAAACGCAGTAAAACATGGTTTTCCAGAATCTTCACATTTTTACAAAGTACAATAGTAGTGATGAATTCTGATAACACTGGGAGAATAAATAAGTTATTTAATACATACAAGTTTCAGATAAAAAACGCCCCAGCCGGAAGTGTCATCTCTTTACCGTGGCTGCAGTGTGCAGGCTTTCGGTATTAGCACCCCTCCCCTGCTCCTTCCGCAGGTGGTCTTCTGCAAGAGTACAAGCGAAGGTCAGTGCTCATCCCAAGTCAAAATGGGCAGTAGGCAGACTTTATACATATTTTAGGATATTACATATTTATATCATACAAGGTCTTTAGATGGCTTAGGACAATGAACAAAAATGTTGGATTTTTTTTCAACACTATTGAAGAAATCGGAAATGTTTAGTACTAGGGACTTACTATTCAAATTTTTTTTTTAAGTGCAAAGAGTACACCCTGAAGTAAATTCACAGGTAAGTGCTTACAAACTTACACTGTAGGTAAGGACTGGAATTCACAATAAAGGAATGCATTTTCAATCAGTATTTTGAGGGATGCCAAAGTTCAACTAAAAAGAAAAAAACCCACTCTTCTTCAAACAGAAATCCTCCTAGCAGCACCCTCTTGTGGCAAGAAGAAAACTTCCTACCAAACTCAGAAAACGATCCACGAAATTGTAGGAAACAGTCTTCAGCCAAAAACAAGAGGGCAAATTTTGTTTATATGTGGGGAAACTAAGCCCATGTGCCGTAACTACTGACCCGGCACACCTAGAACCTGTGCTCCACAACAAGAAGCCACCGCAATGAGAAGCCTGCGCAGCCACGAAGAGCAGCCCACACCTGCTGCAACCAGAGAGCGCCCGGAAGCAGCAGCGAGGACCCAGCACAGCCGGAAACACACAAAGAAATCTTAAAAAAAAATTGCTTTCATGATGGCATGCTTTGGACTCATTTTCAAATAAAAGTTTAATTTTAGTGTTTTATGTTTCACCTGGATTGAGTTTATGTCAATAGAGGGTATATAATCTGAAGAATAATTTTAATATCTTTGTAACTTTCTCAATGTTATCAAATAAAACATATCCTTCACACAGTAAGTTTGAGCTGAGAAAGTAAACAGGATGTTTAAATGTGTTACAGAAACCTTACACAGTCTGGGGTTAACAATTCTGCATGGTCCCTGTTGTGCCAGGAACACTTTTGACAATCAAGAAAAATAATCTGCAATATCGCTGTTCTCGCACTAGTGCATCCATCCTCCTTTCTGAGCCTCCACAGAACAGGGATCCCAGGCTTTGTTGACCTCGACTCTAATTCTCTGATGTCTCTGGCACTTGCCACAGAGAGGAGCCAAGGTAACCCAAAGACTCTTGCAACCTCTCTAGCACTCTGCCGTTCCTGCTCCCCTCCCACCACAACTAAAAATACCAGTGTTACAGGTCTGCTGTGCTAACAAGTGTTAATGCATACGCTACCCACTGGTGACAAATAGAGGAACTAGTATTATCATATATTCATGGTAAACACGTAAAATGGTAAAGCCTTTTTGGAGGGGAAATAGTATCCACTACATTTTTTAATATGCAAAATTTTGAACCAATTCTACTTCAAAGTATGCTTATAAGAGAAATATTAATGCTACCCTGCAATACTGTAAAACCAAAAAATTTAAAACATACAAAAGTACATTAGCAAAGAGTGATTAGTAGGAGTACCACAGAATACTAGGCTATACAGAAAATTAAGAATGAGGTAGAAGCAGATTTACATAAATTGATAACACATGTGAAAAAACAAAGTGCAGGACAATATGTACAGAAACAGTGCCTATAAATTTAAACAGAAATGGCTCCTGAAGGACACCCACCAAGCTGCTAACAGCGCTACCTTCTCTGAAGGTGAGGGAAATTGAGGTGTTAGGGAGAGGCAAGGAGATGAGGTTAGAGGGAATTCTACACTATATCATTGATGTTTAGAGATTTACTCTTCTTGTACTGGGTGTTTGGTTTTAAGTTCTTGCCAAATAGTAGGCAATAATGGCAGTTCCTTACCAATACTTGAAAAAGTAACTAGGAAAGCTTCTCATATTCTCTAAGTGGAAAAGTGCACAGGACGGCAATCAAGGGTGCTGACTCTGCTAAACATGACCAGCTACAGGCAGTGGGCCCCTTAGTCTTGGTTTTCTCAACTGAAAAATAAGTGATGGGAATGATTTCTTTTCCAACATCCCATCAACTCAGAATTCTAAGATATACAGAAGGATAACTCCTAGTAAAGGCAGAACTAACCTCTAAGAGATCACTTTGCCTTCAATCTTAAGAGACATAGCAAACATTTAACATGATCAATATTGCTCATGGCAATTTAGGAAAACGACAAAAGACAATTTGCACTTGCTGCTGCTGCTGCTAAGTCACTTCAGTCGTGTCCGACTCTGTGTGACCCCATAGACGGAAGGCCACCAGGCTCCTCCGTCCCTGGGATTCTCCAGGCAAGAACACTGGAGTGGGTTGCCATTTCCTTCTCCAATGTGTGAAAGTGAAAAGTGAAAGTGAAGTCACTCAGTTGTGTCCGACCCTTAGTGACCCCACGGACTGCAGCCTACCAGGCTCCTCCATCCATGGGATTTTCCAGGCAAGAGTACTGGAGTGGCTTGCCATTGCCTTCTCCGCAATTTGCACTTAGATGTTTCTTAAAAGTTTATTTCAACGGTCAAGATTTATATTTGTTCTGATAATCAGCTGCCCCACTGATGACTGTCCTTAAAAAGAGAAACCAGCTGTACCACAGCTGGAAATACTGAGCTATAAACTATTCAATTTATAGATTACTAAATTGAAGTCTTAGTGTTTTGATAAAATCAAAACAACTGAAAGTTCATTGGAAGAGTGAGTATTCTTGAAAGAAATAGGAGCCGTTCCCCTAAGAATTTATTTATGAGTAATTACAACGTTACCACAAAGAATATTTACCCCACTTCCCGCTAAAAAAGAATCCTGAAAATGCAAAGGACAACACATAAACCTGTGACTGCTCTATTTTCAGCAATCTTGACTTTTCTCAGTCTGAGAGGGAAAAAAATAGGTAACTTGATAAAAAGCTTTTTTTTCAGTATGCTCAGGATCTAAGCCGCTCCAAAGAGTACAAATCTATGGGAAAATCAAGTTTTTTAATACCTCTTTATAGAAATTATATCTAAGAATTTTGTCTAGTCTTCTCTCTGCTCCTCACAAGATTGTCTTTCCAAAAACCATTTTGTTTTTTTGATGATAAATAACATAGGCTAACTATATTAGATATAAATGGAATTAAACCATGACTCAAAATCTTAGGAAAAACTACCTCAAAGATAAAAATAGATAGGAAGAAAATACACTTGCTGAGAGCTGAGTGGTAAGTCTCAGACAATTCATACCCATCTGCTGTATTCCACTAGGTTGTCTGCCAAGATCTGGGTTTGCAGGCTGGAGTGAAGACCCCTTCAGAAATGTATTTTGGTTGTCATCCTTAGTTCCATGCAAGAAATGAGCTAAAATCCCATATAAAAGAGGTCTATAGCAGAAAGAAAATAAAAATCAATTAAATGTGCATAAACAGGAAAAACTTTAAAATATCTATTCTGTAAAAAGTAGTCTCTGACACCAAAATAGCCAAATAATTCACTAGGCTTAAAAGAGTTGCATGGTTATTACCCAAATTGCAAACTATTCATGCTTTTTGAAATTTAAGTGTACAATTATGACTCTACAATTTTAAAATCCATAGGAAACATGTTAACAAGTTAAACCTCATCTAAACTGAAATACAAATTCAATCAATGCACAGGAATCAGCTTTTTTTTTTCTTTTTTAACTCCAAGTCCAGTATAAGATTTCCCAGGACCTAACACTGCCTGATACAATACACACTTATTGGATTCATAAATTCTTGTTTGGGTTCAAATCCTGGCCCTGCCACTTCACAAGATTCAAGATTCAGCAAGATTTTTAATATCCCCAGCCTCATAAATGTTTCTTCCTCTATAAATGAGGATAAGTATAGTCTCTACCTCATAGGGCAGTCATGGACCAAATGCGTCAAAAAATGTCGTGTTTAGAACTGTGCCTGGCATGTATTAAATGGTATATAAATGTAAGCCATATAGGTGCAAGATAAGAACTAAAATTTTAAAAACTACAGTTTACAAAACATTCTTTCCTCTCTTTATTTTATCTTCATCTTGTGATGTCATAATCATCATCTCCAATTTATAAATGAGAAAATCACAGCTCATAGAGGATTTGCGAAAGGGCTGCTTGGATAGTAAGCAAACTTGACACTTGAACCCCAAGTCCCATATTTTTTCCCTTAGCATATGCTGCCTGATGCCCCTGCACCAATGGAAGCTGCTCTGATGACAATAAAGGGAGGTTTTCTCTTGTTTCCAATCTCACAGCTAGAAAACATCAATTTAATGGATTGTCTTTTTGAGATTTTTATCTACTTACTAGCAGGTGTGATCGGAGAAGGCAATGGCAGCCCACTCCAGTACTCTTGCCTGGAAAATCCCATGGGCAGAGGAACCTGGTAGGCTGCAGTCCATGGGGTTGCTAAGAGTCGGACACGACCCAGCGACTTGACTTTCACTTTTCACTTCCATGCATTGGAGAAGGAAATGGCAACCCACTCCAGTGTCGTTGCCTGGAGAATCCCAGGGACGGGGGAGCCTGGTGGGCTGCCGTCTACGGGGTCACAAAGAGTCGGACGCGACTGAAGCAACTTAGCAGCAGCAGCAGCAGGTGTGATAGTTTAAAGTATGATATCCTTTCCATTCAAAAGGTGGAGTCTTATTGTCCTGAGTGTGAGCTGAACTCACTTTTTCAAGAACTAAGTAAGGCACTGAGTGACAGCACTTGCAGCTTCAGAGACTAGGTCATCAACAGCATTGTGGCATCCTCCCTGCCTTCTCTCTTGGTCACTCTGAGGAAGTCAGCTGCCACTCAAGCTGTCCTATGGAAAGGTATATGCTGTGAAGAACTGAGGCCTCCAACAAACAGCCATGTGAGTGAGCCACATGGAAATGGATCCTCCAGTCCCAGCCAGGACTTGAGATGGCTGGCCCCCCACCCCATCACCAGCCAATATCTTAACTGCAACCTCACAACTGAGGCTGAGCCAGGCCATAGAAATCACTCTCAGATTCCTCACCACAGATAATAAATGTCTGCTATTTTAAACAACCAAATTCTGGGGTAATCCATTATATAGCCACAAATAACTAATTGCACACAAAAGCAATGTTTCCATTCCACAAGGAAACCAAGAGAATGGGTTTCTCTGTTTAATAAGATGCCTCAGCTCTTATAAAAGCCGTATCCAGGAATATAAAATAGGTTTCATGGTCAACTTTAAACCATTGTTACCCCAAATGTTAACTGATCAAAGGAGATTTTTAAATTAAAAAAAAAAAAATTCTATTTGCCAAATTTACAATAAAATCTATTTAAGATTTAAAATTTTTAAGATTTAGATATTTTTAAATGTTATGAGAAAACACGTAACCAGCTCATTTAACCTGCAACTTCATCAATATCAGGTTTCTTTTTTAAAAATCCTGAGTTAAAAACAGTGATAATTGTTTTCAAAGTACAGCTTCACAATGCCTTATTTGCAATTTTGAAAAACAGAAACTCTAAAAACTAATTTTCTTCATAAATTTGGCACAAACTCACTTAGTGTTAGGGCTTGACCTAATATAAGGTTATTAAATACCTTACCCTACATATTGTGAAATTTTTTTAACTTTCACTGAAAAATATTAATGTGAACATTGAGTGCTACTTCAGAGTTCCACTGGCACCCACACCTAATGCCTGGTATATGGACTTTATTACTTTTTAAAATCTAAAATCTTTTCAGTGGAAATGCTTAAAGCAGTAAGTGTCCTTCAGAAAGCAAACTGTTGGCAGCATGACACGAGTCAGAAAAGAACATGACGGGAGAGAAATGGGAAAGAGGCCTCCTGAACTGCACAGTGCAGGGCATAAGGACAGACAGACACAACTGCACAGGCAGAATTGATGAAACTCGCAAAGTGACTGGTGAAGAAATGAGAACGAGCCAGAAGTACAGGTGAGCTCTGGGATGAGGACCTGAATGGCTCTATGAGGAAGCTACTGGGGGGTGAGGGGCGTTGAAGAGATGAAAATAATGGACTTGATTTTTTGACACACCAAGTTTGAAATACCAGCAGAAATGTGTGCCCGCAATTCATGAGATCTGTCAGATTTAAGGCACAGAGTCACCAGTGTGGAGGGATCACTAAGGACTCAAGAATACTTAGAAAGAAAAGTGGGCAGAGGGGCAAGAAGAAAAGAAAGTTAAGGACAAATCTTGGGGGAGAGTGCCCACAATTTAAAGGAACCTTTCTAAAGGAGTCAGTGAAGAAACTGAGATGACCATGAGGGAGATAGAAAACCCAAGACAGTAAAGGGTCATAATAGACAAGTGACAAGAAGTGTTTTAAGGAAGAGCTGTTAATATTACAAAACACTGCAGAAATTCAAGTAAAACTGAGCTTCTCAAATTGGAAATAGGTATATTCCAACTCTCAGTGCTGGGGGCTTGATACAAAGTAGAGGTTAAAGGTAGCCTATGATCCCAGAACATTCATTTTACACAAAGACTGGAGGGAGAGTTCAACTTAATTGGCTTGTCATTTTAAACCTTTTTATGGTAAAACAATTACATCATGAAGTAGAATGAAAACATTCAATAAACTTTTAGAATGAGAAACATAAGATTTCAAAGAAATTTCTTGCTAGGGAAAGGCTACTTTGAGTTATGCTACAGTTTTCCTAGGTATAATTTTTTCTGCCAGAAAAAGTTTATGAAACATTAAAGTAGAAAAAGAACTAAGAAACTATTAGACAGTGGTCACTCTTTTTCAAGAGCACAGTTTCAGTATAAATGATGAGGAGAGAACTTCAAATGTAGAGAAGGCAAAACATTTCAGTATAAATGATGAGGAGAAAATTTTAAATGTAGAGAAGGCAGAAAAATGTAGATAAGAAAATGAAAATGGAGGGTTGATTTTCACTAACTTCAGTGGTAAAAATAGGTTTTTGGGGGAATGGGGAGAATTGAGTACACTCCTAAGCTGAAGTAAAGGAAGCAGAGGAGGAAGATTAAATGAGGCAGAAAACAATTGACAGAGCAAAGCCTCAGATGAAAAACAAAAGGATGGATCAAGAAGCCGAGACATGACCCTTAGAATGAAGCAGGGGTACTTCATCCTCTGAAACCACAGGCATCTTAGCACTTACTGCTGTAACCTTGGATGTGGTACAGTGCCAGACACACACTGGACCCAAATAAATAGCTGATGAATTAAAATGAAACAAAACTACCACTATACAATTATGACCCCAATACAATAGTATCTGAAAACTTATTTTTTTAAAAAAACTTCTTACATTGTATTATCCTTTGATCCTTCAAATGCATTTAGTTCATGGATGAGAAACTGTCTGTCCAGTGGAACTACAGGTTGACCAGATTCTGGGTGGAAAATCACAAAACACTGAGGCTTTATTAATCTAAAAAAGTAAATAGGATTTTGATAAAAACCACACTTATGAGGTATAGACATTTTTCAGATTTTAGAAGAATGATGATGGCACATACCAAGACAGATGCAACTTTGATTTTATGACTTTCAAAATACCTACTTGATTAAATGGCTATCTTTAATATAAATTCAGTTTTAAAATCCCCCAATTTTGAGTTGGGAAATTATTGTCTCTATATACTAGGCTTGAGAAGTCCTATTTTCTAAGAAGCCTACAAATTAAATACATGATAGCACTGATATCCATTTGTTGGCAATAAATCTAAAAGTAAAATGAACACTAAATATGAAGTGCTGGCAAGGATTCAGGGCAACTGGGAGAACTTTGCTGGCAGGAGAACAACATGGTGCATTCACTTACAAAGGTAAGCAGATACTTACCATATACAACCCAGCAATGACACTCTTAGCTCATTACCCAAGAAAAG
Source organism: Moschus berezovskii (assembly GCF_049115385.1). Taxonomy (NCBI): domain Eukaryota; kingdom Metazoa; phylum Chordata; class Mammalia; order Artiodactyla; family Moschidae; genus Moschus; species Moschus berezovskii. The sequence goes on along the minus strand of NC_142486.1, from coordinate 28,009,086 downwards.
TGAAAACAATGTTCAGACAATCCTCGTAAGTGAATGTTTATGGCAGCTGCATTCATAATTGCCAAAAGCTAGAAACAACCCGAATGTCCATCAACTGGTAACAGATAAATCAACACAGCCATACAATGGAATGCTATTAAGGGGGGAAATAACAGCATAGTCTCAAATGCGTTATGCTGAGTGAAAGGAAGCAGACTCAAAATGCTATATCCTGTACGGTTTCACTCATATGACATTCTGGAAAAGGCGAATGACCAGGTACAGAAAATAACAGATCAGAGGTTGACAGGAGTTGAGAGCAGGCAAAGAAGTTATCTACAAAAGGGCACAAGGAATTTCTTTGAGGTGATAGAAATGTTCTATATTGTGATTGTGGCGGTAGCCACACAACTGAATGAATTTGGCAAAATCCACATAACCACATACTAAAAATGGTAAAGTATCTTCATGCTAAGTACATCTCAGTTTTTTAAAAGTCAAGACTCTGTAGAAACTTGACTACTGTCTCTGTATTTCATTCTAGGTAAGCACAAGTCCAATACATCTAATTGATGATATTTTCCCATTCTTCTTTTCTGCGTGACATATTATACAGCCACCTATAAGAAACTGAGGAAAGTGAAGATACTGACACTGATGATCCTTAATCCAATAAAAATTATCAGTCTTTATTCAGTTAAGGTATATGCGTAACATTAAGTAAAAGACCTAGAATATTAACAAAACATCTATCCAATGGAAAGTTCCAGCATCACAATAAGGAATTCATTCTCTCTTTCAATATCTACTTCATGATCTCTGTTCTTTAATGAGGCATATCTCCAAGGTACCAAATAGTCTTAAAGCATATGTTAAATGTTGGACAAGGAAATCAAGTAATGTACATGCAGGGTGCTTTGATCGTCCTCCCAACCTCATTTCCCCCAGCCTAGGGGCAATACCAGTCCTGACTATTGTCCCTATTCTTCTAGTTCTTTTGCTTTCTTAAGAAATAAAATTTAACAGATAAATTTTGCTTTAATTGTTGACCCCCTTCCCCCAATACCATTTCTTTCCCTCTCATCACTAGAATGAGCTTGCAGTTTATCTTCCTAATCGTTGTCTTTCATTTTTAAATTTTAGTTGATTCACAATATTATTTTAGTGTGAGGTGTACAACTTAGTGATTTGAAATTTCTATAGATTATCTAGTCCTTTTTAAATATAACGCCTTTACATACATCTGAATACATGCCTAATCAATACATGGGAGCAATATTTTGAGGCTTTATCTTCAATGTTTTATATTTTTTAACAAATAATATATATTAAGTCTCTGTGTATTTTTAAACCATATACATAGGAAAAAGACTGACAGCACATAGAGCAAAATGCAAATAACTGTTTATTCTCAGAATCAGAAATTATGATTTTCAAAGTATGCACCTAGGTTAAGTGTTTAGTCATTTTCTCCTGCAGTCCAATAAACATCATGAGAACCTGTTCAAGCTGTGATATGAAAAAAGCCCATGGGATTTTTATGTCCCAGTCATGTCCCAGATGACACTGTTTGGTGATGGAATTAGATTTCTAGGCTAAACACTTTCTGAGAAATGGGGGAAGGGAAAAGGCAGATTTCACCTCAGGTGATTAACAATAAATAACCTCTTACCTGCTATGAGGACCGACGCTGTATACTTGTATTTGTTGAATTCCAAATACTCCCGAATTAGCTCATTAATTAGAAAGTTTTCATGAGACAATGATGGCCGAGGTTCACTTTCATCATCAAGGGCATTGAAAACTTCTGCACGAATCCTTGCTTTTAAATGCCCTAATACTCCTCTTTTTTCCAAGGTGTCCTTTAAAACTGTTTAATATAAAGTATTAATGTTTCAGTTATAGAATAAGTTTTTGTCATTCTTAGGCAAACTTTATTTATTAATATAAATTTATTTATTATAATTGGTGGCTAATTACTTTACAATATTGTATTGGTTTTGCCATACATTGACATGAATCCGCCACAGGTGTACATGTGTTCCCCATCCTGAACCCCCCTCCCACCACCCTCCCCATACCATCCCTCTGGGTCATCCCAGTGCAACAGCCCCAAGCATCCTGTATCATACATCAAACCTGGACTGGCTATTCGTTTTAGGCAAACTTTAAAACAAAATGTTTAAAATATTACATCCTTTCAATCTATACGACAAACTGAACAATCATCACATTGGCTACCACAAACCATATCTGCAATAAAAAAGTTTCCAAATTGCAATGATTTACTACTTTAATTTAGTTAACCAAATGTAAGTTTATCCTTCCAACAGTGTCACTGTAAGAGGCTACAGACTGATACACAAGCTTTCAGTTCAGTTCAGTCGCTCAGTCGTGTCCGACTCTTTGCGACCCCATGAATCACAGCACGCCAGGCCTCCCTGTCCAACACCAACTCCCGGAGTTCACTCAAACTCATGTCCATCGAGTCGGTGATGCCATCCAGCCATCTCATTCTCTGTCATCTCCTTCTCCTCCTGCCCCCAATCCCTCCCAGCATCAGTCTTTTCCAGTGAGTCAACTCTTCGCATGAGGTGGCCAAAAAGAGAAAAAGTGGGAAAGAATTATACTCAGCTTACTAGGACCTGAACTTGTCTCCCAGTGTCTCATATCTTTTCAAGAGTAGTTGTCACTGCAGACAGGTTCTTTTGTTGTTTATTTGCTAAGTTGTGTCCGACTCTTTTGCGACCCCACGGACTATAGCCTGCCAGGCTCCTCTGTCCATGGAAATTCCCTGGCAAGGATACTGGAGTGGGTTGCCAGTTCCTTCTCCAGAAGATCTTCCCAAGCCAGGGATGGAACCCACCTCTCCTGCATTGCAGGGGAATTCTCTACCCTTGAGCCACCTGGAAAGCCCAAGAGACAGGTTCAATCTGTCACTAAAAACCTCTGGTCTAGAAAGTATATGATTGAAAATAACAAGTACACTCCAAAAAGGAAGGATTATGTTGTGTCTTTTGTACAAAAAACTGATACCTGGAACCCTTGGGAAATGGCGCATTCTGAACAAAAGAGTTGGGCTTTTGTCCTGGGGTTTTGTTTGTTTTTTAAAGATAACTAAGAGTTAACTCCTTAAAACTGTAAGATTTGGGGCTTCCTTGTGGCTCAGTGGTGAAGAATTTGTCTGCCAATGCAGAAGACATGGGTTCCATCCCTGATCTAGGAAGATCCCATAAGCCGCAGAGCAACTAAACCTGTGTGCCACAGCTACTGAGCCTGTAAGCCCAGCAGCCACAACTAGTGTGCCCACATGCCAAAACTACTGAAGCCTGCAAGCCCTAGAGCCTGTGCTTCCACAAGAGAAGCCACCGCAGTGAGAAGCCTGTGCACCACATCTAGAGAGCAGCCCTCCTCTCACCACAACTAGAGAAAAGCCCCTGCGGCAACAGACTCAGCACAGCCAAAAATGAATAATAAATCTTAAAAAAAAGTAACATTTTAAAATTGAAGCCTAGTTAGAAATCTAACATGTAGCCTTATCAATGACATCTTAAGGAATCTGGGATATATATGCTGAATGTAACCTAACATCTTGATGAGCAAGGGTCACTATGACAAATATCCACAGTTATGATAATGAGATTTTAGCTATAAATAATAACATGGATAGGGCTGAATTGGCATCATCCCTTACAGTTGTCTAGAGACTTTTTTCCCCTATGTGGTCCCAAACAGCTAAATCACAACTCCAGAGAAGCAACACATTTCACCCACAGTGCCTAGAACAGAGCACAATAAATGCTGCCTAAAGGCTTTGTAATATTGTGATGTATACCTGCGCTCAGTCGCTCAACCGTGTCCGACTCTCTGCAACTCTCCAGACTGAGAGGCTCCTCTATGCATGGGATTTCCCAGGCAAGAATACTACAGTGGTTTGCCATTTCCTTCTCCAGGGGATCTTCCTCACCCAGGGACTGAACCAGAATCTCCTGCATTGGCAGGTAGGCTCTTTACCACTGAGTCACCAGGGAAACCACGTGCTGTATACTACTGGTGTAATAAATGTAGTTTAATACTGAATTGTGCTATAAATAAGTACACAACAATGACAATTTGTAAAGGGAGCCCAGGGACTGTATTCATGTAGGCACCAACATGAAACTTTTTTTAAGCTTTGATAAACAACAAAACTCTGGGTCATACAATTAAAAGGATAAATCTAGACTAGACTTTAACCTTCCTTGCTCTTTACATTTTGGAGAAGGCAATAGCAAGCCATTCCAGTACTCTTGCCTAGAAAATCGCATGGACGGAGGAGCCTGGTGGGCTGCAGTCCATGGGGTCGCTACTAGTCAGACACGACTGAGCGACTTCACTTTCACACATTGGAGAAGGAAATGACAACCCACTCCAGTGTTCTTGCCTGGAGAATCCCAGGGACAGCGGAGCCTGGTCGGCTGTCGTCTATGGGGTCGCACAGAGTCAGACACGACTGAAGCGACTTAGCAGCAGCAGCAGCAGCTCTTTACATTTAGATCATCTCGTCAACCTTTTTTGCAGGTAGGTTACAAGTAGTTATCACCCAATCAGACTGTGAAACAGGCCCATGAAGGGAAGGGGAGGTACAGCTTTATTATGTTGGAATCATTACTAAACCCCCATTCTCTAATTCCATCTTTGGAAATTAAATAGAGATTCCCCGCTATACACATCCAATTACTCTGTATATGCATACAGTGTAGCCTCAAATTCAGCAGAGAAATGAGAATTAAGAAGCTGGACTTCCCTGGTGGTCCAGTGGTTAAGAGTCTGCCTGCCAACACAGAAAACACAGGTTTGATCCCTGGTCCAGGAATATTCCACATGCCACGTGGCAACTAAGCCCATGTGCCACAACTACTGAGTCTGTTCTAGAGTCCATGCTCTGCAACGAGAAGCCTCCGAAAGGAGAAGCCAGCACACCACAACTAGACAGTAGCCCACACACGCTCACTGCAACTTGAGAAAGCTCGCACACAGCAGTGAAGACCCAGAGCAGCCCTAAACAAAAATAACCAGAAAAAGAATTTGGAGTTAGGAACCTTGCATGTCATCACTACCTCAGGGCTATATCACTCACTCTTGCCTCACTTGCCCTCTCCGACATGAGCTCTGTGTCTCTGAGGCAGAACCAAGTAAGGCAGGAAAATGTGAAGTGAAAGTGCTTTAAAAAGGTGAAAGCCAAACTAATATAAATGATTGGCAAACATTTTCATTGGATTTCTCTTGAACACTAGGCACATTCAGAGCTGAGGAATGCAGAAAACACCTAAAGGGCTCCCGATATCTGATATCTGTGGAATACGTCCCTAATCTCCATGTCATTCTGACTTTCACTCTATTATCATGTTTATTAAAACACTGCACCATGACAATTTCTTCAGATAGAGCTTCTTAACCTGGTTTATATCCTCAGAGTGAAAGTGGTGAAAGTCACTCAGTCATGTAGAACTCTTTGCTACCCCATGGACTAAACGATCTTTTACCAAAATTGTAAAATATTAAACAATAGGAAACACGGTGTGCTGTGTGCCAAGTCACTTCAGTCATATTGGACTCTCTGCAACCCTATGAACCGTTGCCTGCCAAGCTCCTTTCTCCATGGCATTTTCCAGGCAAGAACACTGGAGTGGATTGCCATGCCCTCCTCCAGGGGATCTTCCTGACCCAGGGATTAAACCTGAGTCTTTTTCCTTAATTGGCAGCAGGTTCTTTACTAGTTGTAAATCCTCGGAAGCAGCATGCAACATTACAGGTGATGTGTGCTTCCTGGGGAGAGGGTACACCAACTCACGTTGAGTCTGTCCTTGTGGATAGAGGTACGCCATTTTTTTTTTTTTTTTGGCCCCACTGTGTGATCTTAGTTTCCTGACCAGGAATGGAAACTGTGCCGGCTGCACTGTGTGTGGGGCGGGGGAGCGGGTGTGTCTTAACCACTGCACCAGGAAAGTCCTAAAGGTATGCCTTTTTAATGACTGTTCACCAGCCCGAAGCCACAAATATACATGTATATCAATAGTTATACATATTGAATCATATTCTCAGATCATTTTCTCCAACAAATCTCTAGGAATCTCTGATTTAGAGCCTAAATTTCCCGAAAACTGGAACTGGTCTTATTGCATATGCAGACCTGGTGCAGCATCTCCCAAGTTCTCACTCTGCCTTTTTCTAGCTCAATTACTTCGGGTGAGTTGTTTCACCTCTCAGCGCCTCAATTTCCTAATCTCTGAAATGGGCATAAAAGATTGATATACGGAATCAATTAGACAACACAGGAGCTGGGTAGTGCCTGACAGAAGGCTCGATCACTAATAACCATAATTACTATTACTTGTCTGGACATTTCCGTCAAAACTAACGGTATACAAATGTTCTCGGCTTCAAAGACTCGACTCTGTGGAAGTTTTCTTAAAAACACAGGAGAGTATGGTCAGGCCAGACACCTTTCTACCTTTTTCCCCATGGAAAATGGTGACCCACCTCGCGGGTGGTTGTACGGATTCAGGGAGATAGCCAAGAAAATGGTTTGTGTTTGGGCCAAACACTAACAGGCGTTGTTTCGGTATTGCCGTCATCAGTCCGGAGGGAAAGGCCAGGTCCAAGGCCTCGCCCCAGGCAGGGTCCAGAAAGATTAGCCTGAGCCCCAAGGTGCAGGACTTCAGACCTCTCAGGTACCCGCGGATCCCCGGGCTCCTCCTCCAGTTCAAAGCCGGTTTAAAAACAGCCCCCATGCAACCACATCCCTACCCCCAGGGCCCCGAGATGCAGCCGCCACACCCGCCGGACGCTCCGCAGGCCCTGACGCCGCAGAACGACCCTGGGACAGGTTGACTTTAGTGTTCCGCGGGCCCTCCTTTCGTCCCATCCTTTTCACAGACTGAAGGCCGACGCATTTCACCAGATAGATCTCCCGGTCGCACTCACCGGCCTTCAGCTCGGCGACAGTCGCCATTTTTCAACGGCCGCCAGGGGAGCGCCTCGGCTGTGCGCACGCGCAGTTCCTTCCCGCTGCGCGCCGTGGTCTGTAGCCAATAGAGGCGCCGCTCTAGCCGTGCCTAGTCCCGCCTCTCTCCACTTACGATCTCCGTGGTTGGATGGGTGGTGAGGAAGGTCCAGAGAGACACCACCAATCAGCGAGGCGGGAGCTCTAGGCGGGTGCTGAGGGAGTAGGAAGGGGAAGTTGGAGTTGAGGCAGGTAGAAACCGGTACTACGAACACTGCTGCACCCTATGGTAAAATAGGCTACATTACCGACTCGACATCTGCCCTCTGCTCATCTCTGCAGCCGCAAGCACTAGTTGTTAATAGTTCAGTTCAGTCGCTCAGGCGTGTCTGACTCTTTGCGACCCCATGAATGCCAGGCCTCCCTGTCCATCGCCAAATCCCGGAGTTTACCCGAACTCATGTCCATCGAGTCGGTGATGCCCTCCAACCAACCATCTCATCCTCTGTCGTCCCCTTCTCCTCCTGCCCCCAATCCCTCCCAGCATCAGGGTCTTTTCCAATGAGTCAACTCTTTGCATGAAGTGGCCAAAGAATTGGAGTTTCAGCTTCAGCATCAGTCCTTCCAATGAACACCCAGGACTGATCTCCTTTAGATGGGACTGGTTGGATCTCCTTGCAGTCCAAGGGACTCTCAAGAGTCTTCTCCAGCACCACAGTTCAAAAGCATCAATTCTTCGGCGATCAGCTTTCTTCAGAGTCCAACTCTCACATCCATACATGACCACGGAAAAAACCATAGCCTTGGTTAGATGGACCTTTGTTGGCAAAGTAATGTCTCTGGTTTTTAATATGCTATCTAGGCTGGTCATAACTTTCCTTCCAAGGAGTAAGCGTCTTTTAATTTCCTGGCTGCAATCACCATCTGCAGTGATTTTTTTGGAGCCCCCAAAAATAAAGTCTGACACTGTTTCCACTGTTTCCTCATCTATTTGCCATGAAGTGATGGGACCAGATGCCATGATCTCAGTTTTCTGAATGTTGAGCTTTAAGCCAACTTTTTTCACTCTCCTCTTTCACTTTCATCAAGAGGCTTTTTAGTTCCTCTTCACTTTCTGCCATAAGGATGGTGTCATCTGCATACCTGAGGTTATTGATATTTCTCCCAGCAATCTTGATTCCAGCTTGTGCTTCTTCCAGCCCAGCGTTTCTCATGATGTACTCTGCATATAAGTTAAATAAGTAGGGTGACAATATACAGCCTTGACGTACTCCTTTTCCTATTTGGAACCAGTCTGTTGTTCCATGTCCAGTTCTAACTGTTGCTTCCTGACCTGCATATAGGTTTCTTAAGAGGCAGGTCAGGTGGTCTGGTATTCGTGTATTAAACTTTAGCATATGTGGGAATCACTGGGAAATTTTCTTAAAACAGATTGCTGGACCCCATCCCTGGAGTTTCTGATTGGATAAATCTGGAGAGAGATCCAAGAACTGCATTTCTGACAGGCTTCTCGATGCTGTTGTTGCTGCTCGTCTTGGGGATCATACGTTGAGAACCACTGTATTAAGGACTTACAATGCTCCTGACATTCTTCTAAGCTTTTTACATGCATTGACATTGATTTCTCTTATGAGTACTCCACAAAAGAGTGAAGTGAAGGTCGGTCAGTCGTGTCAGACCCTTTGTGACCCCATTGACTATACAGTCTATGGAATTCTCCAGGCCAGAATACTGGAGTGGGTAGCCTTTCCCTTCTCCAGGGAATCTTCCCAACCCAGGGATGGAACCTAGCTCTCCTGCATTGCAGGTAGATTCTTTACCATCTGAGCCACCAGGGAAGCCCAAGAATACTGGAGTTGGTAGCCTATCCCTTCTTCAGCAGATCTTCCCAACCCAGGAATCAAACCGGGGTCTCCTGCATTGCAGGCAGATTCTTTACCTACTGAGCTGTCAGGAAACTGTTTAAAGACTGAAGAGGCATAACCAAGATCACCAGCAAATGGTGGAGAGGCCTCTTGCTCTTTAATACCTGTTCTCCCCACTGGCGCTTAATACTGGACAGTGCACATAAGGATTCCAAGAACTAGTTGTGAAGATGATTGATGATAAATAAGCTCCAGCATTCCAAGGAAACGAAAAAAAAAAGAAAAAAGAAAGAAAGAAACATGGACATAATGTACCCAAAACTGAGTGTGAGGTTCTATGATTCCAGTTATATAGCCAGGAAGATCAACATTTATGACCTAGAAGAGTGCCCCTTAATCACTAGTCTTAACCCAGCAATAGATTTTGAAATCTATTAGTATAATCTAATGAACATATTTTCAATGAAATGGAATTGGGATGACTAGAAGGCATAGACATATTGTTTTTGAAACTTTTGTTTCGGGTCTATTTTGTGTTCTGGTTCCTGCTGTTATTTCTTGAAGTGGGTGGCAGGCAGAAAAAGCTTGACACTTATTGCAACCTAGAGGAATCCTGTTCCATACTCGATTCATTTTGACATCATGGGACATAGATATGTTCTGTAACCTTAGAAAGGTCCTATTGGGTCACACTTTCCTATTCTCTAATACCCACAGTGCCTGAAATCCTAGCAAGCACCTGAAGAGATTTATAAAGATTAACTAACTCCAAAGGTAGAATGTTTGAGCTCTTCAGAGAAACATATTTGTGACTATACTAATGAGAACTCAGAGAGAGAGGCAAATGATAGTGATTAATAGTAGTAATCTTTAATAACTATTAACATGCATTGCCACTCTGTGGCAGGCACTTCTCGAAGAGCTTTAAGTTCTCACCAACAGCCCTATGAGAGAGATACTCATGGAGCAATTATCTAAAGTAAAATTTCATTTAAAAATGTAAGGATATTGGGTAATACGCTGTGTTGATAAGGATGTGGGGAAACAAGTATTGCCATACCTAGCTTGCAGGCAAGTAAACTGGCCCCACCTTCTCGGAAGTCTTTTGGGCAATACATAATCAAACTTTCACATTCTTTGACCCTTCAATTCTAGTTCTAAGAGTATATCTTACAGTTATACCTGATTACAAAGGATATTTGTATAAGAATATTCATTGTCACACTGTTTGCAGTAGATAAACATCTCTATACACCTATGGAAATGGCTGAAATAAAAACAACTAACAATGATAATACCAAATGCTGATGAGTTTGCATATACTGCTGGTAGAAGAACAAAGTGGTATAGTGACTTTGGAAATCAGTTTGGCAACTACTTATTAGGCCAAACATCACTTTGCTCTTACCATACAGCCCAGTAGTCCCAATCCTAGATGCTTACTCAAAAGATTAAAATTTCGTAAGCTGGAATCAAGATTGCTGGAAGAAATATCAGTCACCTCAGATGTGCAAATGATACCGACCAAATGGCAGAAAGCAAAAAGAAATTAAAGAGCCTCTTGATGAAGATGAAAGAGGAGAGTGAAAAAGCTGGCTTAAAGCTCAACATTCAGAAAACTAAATTCATGGCATCCAGTCCCATCATTTCATGGCAAATATGGGGAAAAAACAGAAACAGTGTTGGGCTCCTAAATCACTGCAGTTGGGGACTGTAACCATGAAATTAAAAGACACTTGATTCTTGGGAGAAAAGCTATAACAAACCTAGCCAGAGTTTTAAAAAGCAGAGACATTACTTTGCTGACAAAGGTCTGTATAGTCAAAACTATGGTTTTTCCAGTAATCATGTATGGATGTGAGAGTTGGACCACCAAGAAGGCTGAGCACCAAAAATTGAGCCTTTTGAACTGTAGTGTTGGAAAAGACTCTTGAGAGTCTCTTGGACAACAGGGAGATCCAACCAGTCAGTCCGAAAGGAAATCAACCCTGAATATTCATTGGAAGGACTGATGCTGAAGCTGAAGCTCCAGTACTTTAACCACCAGATGTGAAGAGCCAACTCATTGAAAATCACCCTGAAGTTGGGAAAAATTGAGGGCAGGAGGAGAAGGGGGCATCAGAGGATGATATGGTTGGATGACATCCCTGACTCAATGGACATGAGTTTGAGCAAACTCCAGGAGATAGTGAACGACAGGGAAGCTTAGTGTGCTGCAGTCCATGGAGCAGCAAAAAGTCAGACACGATTTATTGACTGAACAACAACAATGGTTGTTTACTCAAGAGAAATAAAAACTGATGTCCACACAAAACCCAGTACGCAATAATAGCAGATTTATTCACAAGTGCCCCAACTACAAATGACTCAATGTCTTCCAACTGGTGATGGATATTAACTAACTGTGGTATATCTGTATCATGGAATATAACTCAGAAATAAAAACAAACCAAACACTGATATACATAACAATATGGATGAATCTAAAATGCATTGTGCCTAGTGAGAGCAACAGGCTCAAAGGCTGCATCCTGTAAGATTTCATTTGGACGACATTTTGGAAAAGCAACAGAAAGCAAATCAGTGGTTGCCAGGATCTGGGGATGATTGAAGGAGATGATTATGTACAAAAATGCACTAGGGAGACTTTTGGAGTAATGGAACTGTTCTACATCTCGATTGTGACTACAAGATTGTATATAGTTTGGTGCAAACCAACACAGTATTGTAAAGCAATTATCCTTCAATTAAAAATAAATAAAATTTAAAAGATTGTATATGTTTATCAAAATAGAGTTGTACACTGCTGCCTTGGAGGTACACTAGACTTCCAATCAAATTGACTTTTAAAAAATCACTAGAAATAACAATATCATCAGAAAGGGGAATCAGTTCAGTTCAGTCACTCAGTCGTGTCCGACTCTTTGCGACCCCATAGACTGCAGCACTCCAGGCCTCCTTGGCCATCACCAACTCCTGGAGTTTACCCAGACTCACGTCCATTGAGTTGGTGATGCCATCCAACCATCTCATCCTCTATTGTCCCCTTCTCTTTCCACCTTCAGTCGTTCCCAAAACCAGGGTTTTTTTCCAGTGAGTCGGTTCTTCTCATCAGGTGGCCAAAGTATTGGAGTTTCAGCTTCAGCATCAGTCCTTCCAATGAATATTCGGGACTTATTTCCTTTAGGATTGACTGCTTGTATCTCCTTGCAGTCCAAAGGACTCTCAAGGGTCTTCTCCAAGACCACAGTTCAAAAGCATCAATTTTTCAGCGCTCAACTTTCTTTATAGTCCAACTCTAGCCTAGAAAATCCCTTGGATGGAGGAGCCTGGTAGGCTGCAGTCCATGGGGTCTCTAAGGGTCGGACATGACTGAGCGACTTCACTTTCACTTTTGACTTTCACACATTGGAGAAGGAAATGGCAACCCACTCTAGTGTTCTTGCCTGGAGAATCCCAGGGATGGGGGAGCCTGGTGGGCTTTCATCTATGGGGTCACACAGAGTCGGACATGACTGAAGTGACTTAGCAGCAGCAGCAGCATCCATACATGACAACTGGAAAAACCATAGCTTTGACTAGATGGATCTTTGTTGGCAAAGTAATGTCTCTGCTTTTTAGTATGCTGTCTAGGCTGGTCATAGCTTTTCTTCCAAGGAGTAAGCATCTTTTAATTTCATGTCTGCAGTCACCATCTGCAGTGATTTTGGAGCCCCCCAAAATAAAGTCTGACACTGTTTCCACTGTTTCCCCATCTATTTGCCATGAGGTAATGGGAGCAGATGCCATGATCTTAGTTTTCTGAATGTTGAGTTTTAAGTCAACTTTTTCACTCACCTCTTTCAATTTCATCAAGATTCTTTTAAAATCTTTGCTTTCTGCCATAAGGGTGGTGTCATCTGCATATCAAGGTTATTGATATTTCTCCCAGCAATCTTGATTCCAGCTTGTGCTTCTTCCAGCCCAGTGTTTCTCATGATGTACTCTGCATATAAGTTAAATAAGCAGGGTGACAATATACAGCCTTGACATACTCCTTTCCCTAATTGGAACCAGACTTTTGTTCTATGTCCGGTTCTAACTGTTGCTTCCTGACCTGCATACAGATTTTTCAAGAGACAGATCAGGTGGTCTGCTATTTTCCACAGTTTATTGTGATCCACATAGTCAAAGGCTTTGGCATAGTCAATAAAGCAGAAATAGATGCTTTTCTGGAACTCTCTTGCTTTTTTGATGATCCAGTGGACGTTGGCGACTTGATCTCTGGTTCCTCTGCCTTTTCTAAATACTGCTTGAACATCTGGAAGTTCACGGTTCACATACTGTTGAAGCCTGGCTTGGAGAATTTTGAGCATTACTTTACTAGCATGTGAGATGAATGCAATTGTGTGGTAGTTTGAGTATCCTTTGGCATTGCCTTTCTTTGGGATTGGAATGAAGACTGAATTTTCCAGTCCTGTGGCCACTGCTGTGTTTTCCAAATTTGGGCTTGGAGTACAGAAAGAAGCAGGGCAAAGGCTAATAGAGTTTTGCCAAGAGAACCCTCTGGTCATAGCAAACACACTCTTCCAACAGCACAAAAGAAGACTCTACACGTGGACATCACCAGATGGTCAACACCGAAATCAGATTGATTATATTCTTTGCAGCCAAAGATGGAGAAGCTCTATACAGTCAGCAAAAACAAGACCAGGAGCTGACTGTGGCCCAAATCATGAACTCCTTATTGCCAAATTCAGACTTATATTGAAGAAAGTAGGGAAAACCACTAAACCATTCAGGTATGACTTAAATCAAATCCCTTATCATTATATAGTGGAAGTGAGAAATAGATTCAAAGGATTAGATCTGATAGACAGAGTGCCTGATGAACTATGAACTTCAAGTTCATGACATTGTACAGGAGACAGGGATCAAGGCCATCCCCAAGAAAAAGAAATACAAAAAAGCAAAATGGCTGTCTGAGGCGGCCTTACCAATAGCTGTGAAAAGAAGAGAAGCGAAAAGCAAAGGAGAAAAGGAAAGATATACCCATTTGAATGTAGAGTTCCAAAGAATAGCAAGGAGAGATATGAAAGCCTTCCTCAGCGATCAATGCAAAGAAATAGAGGAAATCAATAGAATGGGAAAGACTAGAGATTTCTTCAAGAAAATTCGAGATACCAAGAGAGCATTTCATGCAAAGATGGGCACAATAAAGGACAGAAATGGTATGGACCTAACAGAAGCAGAAGATATTAAGAAGAGGTGGCAAGAATACACAGAAGAACTGTACAAAAAAGATCTTCACGACCAAGATAATCACGATGGTGTGATCACTCACCTAAAGCCAGACATCCTGGAGTGCGAAGTCAAGTGGGCCTTAGGAAGCATCACTATGAACAAAACTAGAGGAGGTGATGGAATTCCAGTTGAGCTATTTCAAATCCTGAAAGATGATGCTGTGAAGGTGCTGCACTCAATATGCCAGCAAATTTGGAAAACTCATCAGTGTCCACAGGACTGGGAAAGGTCAGTTTTCATTCCAGTCCCAAAGAAAGTAAGGGGAATGGTTAAGTAAATTAAGGTAAATGGAATACCAAGCAGTCATTCCAAAGAGGGAGCTCTAAGCATATGTATTTAATTATCAGTAAGATGCAGAGATAGAAATTTTTAAGAGCATGATCCAGGAGATAGTATGTAGTAAATCACCAGTGATTTAAAGAAAGGTATCCTGTGTCATCCTATTCACATAGAAACTGAGGTTTAGATGGTTTACTTAACTTTCAGGTAGATGGCAGAATCAGAACGACCTCCAGTCCACCAACCCCTGCTCAATTATTTTCAGTTATCCTGAATAGGAGGCACTCCCTCCCTGCCACCCCCTTGCCCCTCTCCCCTTACCACTGGACCTTTGCTTATGCCCTTCCCTTGGCTCAAAAAGTTCCTCCTTCCCTCTCTCCTCTCTCTCTAGTTGATTTCTACTCATTCTCCAGATCTCAGTTTAAATCTCTTTCCTTCCTAAACGTTCAGTAGGCTAGGTTTCTCTTCTCAAATCTATTTTTTTGGGGTGGGAGGGGACGAGAAAAGGGAAGGATGTAGAGAGAAGGCTTTCAAGTAGAGACAGAGGCTTAAGGTCATGCCACTTTTATTTTTTAATTTTTGTATATTTATTTACTTATTTTTTATTTTTGGTTGCTCTGGGTCCTCATTGCTGTGCATGAGCTTTCTCTAGTTGCGGCGAGCGAGAGTTACTCTCTAGTTGCAGGGCACGAGCTTCTCACTGCAGTGGCTTTTCTTGTGGAGCCCAGGCTCAATCATAGTTGCTCCAGGGCATGTGGGCTCTTCCCAGACCAGGGATTGAACTGGTGTCCCCTGCATTGGCAGGCGGATTCTTAACCACTGGATCACCAGGGAAGTCCATGTCCCCTTCTTGAGGCCAGACCACTTCTAGTGCCTGGTTCATGCTGGAGTATCAAGCTCCAACCTCTGCAACCCAACTTGGGACAATTCTGCGGAATCCTGTCAACTTCACAGCTTGCTGAGTGGTAGGCTGAGGACTTTCAGGAACCCAACTTCCCCCTCCCTCTCCCCATCTTCCTCCCTAGGTGTTGATCCCAAGTGCCCTTCCTAATCAACTTCCTAGTAAACTGGCTCTCAGAGAAACTGCCACTAAACCCCAGAGAACAGTGATAGATCTGAGTGCCCTTGGTCTCCTGCTGCTGCTGATGCTAAGTCGCTTCATTTGTGTCTGACTCTGTGCAACCCCCATAGACGGCAGCCCACCAGGCTCCGCTGCCCCTGGGATTCTCCAGGCATAAACACTGGAGTGGGTTGCCATTTCATTCTCCTATGCATGAAAGTGAAAAATGAAAGTGAAGTTGCTCAGTCGTGTCCGACTCCTAGCGGCCCCATGGACTGTAGCCCACCAGGCTCCTCTGCCCATGGGATTTTCCAGACAAGAGTACTGGAGTGGGGTGCCATTGCCTTCTCCTTTGGTCCCCTACCTTCCCACATTCTCTGATGACTCCTCACTCAGCAATTCCGGAGTTTAGGGCGTTCCCTGCATTGCACCTGGAGAGCAGTAGGTGACACTCATCCTCAGAACTCCCCAGAATTCCCCCACCCACACCATCACTGTGGCAGTTCCACCTACACAGCCTGGACTGAGACTCTTTGTTCCATATCTGGTGCCCTAGCTGGACTGCTTTGCAGGACAGAAACCTTGCCTATGTTTCTCCTTTCTGGTAGAATAATGTTTGTAGAATGGTTGAATGAATGAAGTCCTGCAAGACTGCTCATTTTACAAATGAAACAGTTTCAGAGAAGTAACTGATCCAGAGAAACTGACTCTGAGTGGTGGAACCTGAATGCAGCCCAGCCCACCTCTTCCAGAGGGACTGAAGTGAAGTGAAATTGCTGTTGTGTCCAACTCTTTGCGATCCCATGGACGGTTGCCTACCAGGCTCCTCTGTCCATGGGATTTTCCAGGCAAGAGTGCTGGAGTGAGTTGCCATTTCCTTCTCCAGGGGATCTTCCCAGGGATCGAACCTGGGTCTCCTGCATTGCAGACAGACGCTTTACCCTCTGAGCCACCAGGGAAGCCACCAGAGGGACTAAGAACATGGAAACTATGGAGATCAGAGGTCCTGTTTCTCACTGTGGCGTATACATAGTTCTCACATTGGAACGTTGCCATGTATGAGATTTTAAAATGGAATTTGGTGAGTGTGAGATGAGGCAGTGGCAAGTAACATCAGTCCTTTAGAGGAAGTAAAAGAGACCTGTTAGGTAAAATGACATTCCCATGCCACTGTCAACAGGACATTTTTGGAGGAATGAGTGATAAATTACCCAATGCTTTGTTTACCAAAAGGATTTAGGATTAAGGAATTCTTGAAGTAATTCTTGCTGTCATGCTCTATCAGAGGATCTCAACTGGATCAAAGTTGCAGGTTGAGTTCCAAAGATTAAGTGTCAGGACTTCCTTGGTGGTCCAGTGGCTAAGATGCCAAGCTCCCAAAACAAGAGGCCTAGGTTCAATCCCTGATCAGGGAGCTAAATCCCACACACCACAACTAAGAGTTCACATGCCACAACAAAGATCAAAGATACCGCATGCTGCAACTAAGACCCGGCACAGTCTAATAGATACAAATAAATATTTAAAAAGAAGAGTTTAGTGCCCCGAAACAAGGTTTAGTTACCTACTCCCTGGTAGGGTGCCTTTTCTTAGGAAATGCAGGAAAGGCTGTCTAGAGAACGGGACTGAGGTGGGAAGCACAGATGGAATTTTACAAATTGGAGGCAGCTACTTTATAGAAACACAGACAAGTCAAGGCAACTTTTGAAAATAGGACTTGCCTGCACATAAGCCATTCACAGCCCCAAAGACTATGGCATCTGAACCTAAGCTGCTGAGTCAAAGGGATGGGTCTGAATTCTGGGGGCATTAAAATTCTTTTCTGACTTATAAAGGAGTAAAACAGCTACTGTCTTTATCTGCAATATTTTTGCACCAGGCACAGTGCTAAAAATAGAAGTGGCTGTTATTTTTCAAATACTAAACTCTTCTGGACCGTTGAGACATTTTCTGTGTATCATATAATTGAATCCTCACATTATCCCAGGAGGTAAGTACTGTTGTTATCGTGATTGAAAGAGATGAGGAAACCAAGGCTTTAGGAGGCCAAGTGACTTGCCTGGGTCAGACAGCTGGACCAAGACTTGACTGTTCAGTCTGATGCAAAGTCCAAGTGTTGCCAAACAATGTTTGTGTGCTTGAAGCACAGTAGGGCCAATAAACCAAAACACTGGAGTTCAGTGAGCCAAATGAGGCTCGTGCTCAAAAACCTTGAATTCCCCAATGGTTTGGGGGAGAAGTTTTATTGGGGAAATTTGGGGTGAGGGCTGCAGGATGTATGACTTTCTTCTGATTGGTTGCTGGTGAGGTAACAGGGCAGTGCTCCAGGAATCTTGTGTCTGTCCTTGAATTACTATCCTCCACCTGTGTGGGGGCCATAGTTCTGCAGAACTCATAGATATTGTTGCATATATTTCTTGAGGAGGAACCAGAACCCTGCCCCAAGGCTTCACTAATATTTCTTGGCGGTTCCTCCTGTGTTTCTGTATTCCCTCCTTTCCCAGATTAGCAACTGTTTGAAAAGATCTAAGAAATGACCAAAGCAGGCTGTTTATAGACCCTTTAAAACAAAGAAACAAGTTAAGGTTACACACTTTCAAGCTTTTTGTTAATATTTGTGGAGAAGATTTTTAAGATTCGTATTTGTTCTTGACAGATACAGGCTTCCCTAGTGACACACTTGGTAAAGAATCTGCCTGGGATGCAGGAGACCCAGGTTCAGTCCCTGAGGGTGGTGGGGATGGGCAAGATTTCCTGGAGAAGAGAATGGCAACCCACTCCAGTATTCTTGCCTGGAGAATCTTGGAGAGGAGCCTGGCGGGCTACTACTGTCCATGGAGTTGCAAAGAATTGGCACAGGAGATGACTTTGACAAGTACTGCTGCTGCTGCTAAGTTGCTTCAGTCGTGTCCGACTCTGTGCGACCCCATAGACGGCAGCCCACCAGGCTCTGACGTCCCTGGGATTCTCCAGGCAAGAATACTGGAGTGGGCCACCATTTCCTTCTCCAACTGACCCTCAAACAACACAGGTTTGAAATGCACAGGTCCGTGTCCTGGATGGGACCACACGATCTGTGGTTGGCTGAATCCGTGGATGGGAAACTGCAGGTGCTGAGGGATGAGTGTAAAGTTATACATGGATTTTCGGTTTCATGGAGGGTTGGTGCTCCAAATCCCCACATTGTTCAAGGGTCAACTGTAATCTTAAGGAGGCTGTGATCTAGAATTTGGGCAAGAGAGCCCTTTCAGCAGTTTGTATTTTTAAAAGACCTCAAAAATAAAGTAGGGAATTCCCTGGCAATTCAGTGGTTAGGTCTTGGCACTTTCACTACCATGGACCTGGATTCAGTGCCTGGTTGAGGAACTAAGATCCAGCAGGCTGGGCAGCACACCATAAATAAACGAAATAGACGCACTCTTCAGTTGGCTTCCCTCATAGCTCAGTTGGTAAAGAGTCCACCTGCAATGCAGGAGACCCCGGTTCGATTCCTGGGTAGGGAAGATCCACTGGAGAAGCGATAGGCTACCCACTCCAGTATTCTTGGGCTTCCCTGGTGGCTCAGATGGTAAAGAATCCGCCTGCAATGCAGGAGACCTGGGTTCGATCCCTGGGTTGGGAAGTTCCCCTGGAGAAGGGAAAGGCTACCTACTCCAGTATTCTGACCTGGAGAATTCCATAGACTACAGTCCATGGGGTTGCAAAGAGTCAGACACAACTGAGCGACTTTCACTCACTCAGTCTCAAGCAAGTGTGGGCATGGTTTTAGATACCACCTGGGTATTTATATTTCGAAGACATGGTTTGGCTTACATCTTCAAGGGATATAGAGACAATGCAAGTATCCTCCTAGGCATTTTGGAGTGTAATTGTCTATAATCAGAAGTCTAGAGTAATTATTATTAATGTTTTTCCTTGTTTCTGAGTGTACAATCAACCTCAGGCCAATTCACTTTACAGGAGACAGCCTCTAATATCATATCTATCTAATCTCGACTGTCAGCCTTCAGGTGAGCTATTTCCTGGTCATTTGCAGGAAGGCCTAGGAAAAGTTCTGGTGATCTGTTTCCTTTGTGAAGGGGAAGTGGGTTTCAACCAGGGGTCCATAGATCCAAAAGATCTTCTAAAGGATCAGGGACAGGCTGTGAGGACAAGAAGTGTGTAAGAGGAGGGGATAGGGGATTTAGGTCAGGTTTGGTTTTTAATTTGTCCTAAAGACTCTTGAGAGTCCCTTGTACCGCAAGGAGATCCAATCGATCCTGGGTGTTCATTGGAAGGACTGATGCTAAAGCTGAAACTGCAATACTTTGGCCACCTCATGCGACGAGTTGACTCACTGGATAAGACTCTGATGCTGGGAAAGGTTGGGGGCGGGAGGAGAAGGGGATGACAGAGAATGAGATGGCTGGATGGCATCACCGACTCTGTGGACATGAGTTTGAGTGAACTCCGGGAGTTGGTGATGGACAGGGAGGCCTGGCGTGCTGTGATTCATGGGGTCACGGAGAGTCGGACACGACTGAGCGACTGAACTGAACTGAAATTTAATTTCTGTTCTTTCACCTTATGAAGAGAGTCCCAAAGGCTGGCCATTATATTTCTTTGTATCCAATTTTTAGTGTGTTTTTTTTTCCCCCATGGGTACCAATGAGAATATTGTTTTAAGAGGAAAAAAATTTCAATTTAGAAGTTTTTGCTATTCAAAAGATTCATTGTCTGGTGAGCAAGGTTTTCTTAATAGCAACTCAACCCAATAAGCCTTTTATGGCTTCATGATGGATGCAAGAAGAGCGCAAAAGATAGAGGTTTCACAAGACCCAGGAAGTTCATTCCCTCAAGGAGAGTGCAGAAGATAGAGGTGTCACAAGATGCAGGAAGTTCATTCCCAAAGAGACTCTGAGAAAGCAAAGCAAAATCTCAGCCAGGCAAGGTGACATCTCTCGCCATCACCCTGTTGTATTGGCTCTTGACAACACTCTTACAAATGCATCCCTGGTACCCTTGCAACTCTGATTTTCCACCTAGGACAGCACTGCAGAGTTCTAGTTATCTACACAGTCTCTGTTAAAATGCAGACCTGGGTGTAAATGCATGATAGTCACATGGCCTTGGGCAAATTGCTCTACTTCTCTGAACCTTAATTTTCTCATCCCTAGAAAGGAAACGAATAATATACCCCCTTCCTGGAATGTTGGCTACAAATTAGCTAATGCATGATAAGCACTCAGCACAGATTTTTAGAAAACTGTCTTAATTCTTTAGTAATTGGAAAAAAATCAACTAATACAGAAAAAATGTTTAATCAGCTGGAGAGGTGAGAGACACTGGGTGACCCCCAAGAGAACTGGAGGCTCCTCTGGGAGAAAACCTGGGAAGGGTGAGAAGGAGCATTGTGGACCAGAACAAGCCCCCTCCACCCACGTGAGACAGGTTATGCCACCTTCTGAGATGCTCAAGTGCCTCAGGTATGAAACCAAATTCCAGTTCTCTTAGCCTAGCTCTGGGGAGGAGATACTGGGATGTGCAGGGAGGAATGTGGGTGATATGGCCATCTTTTACTAGAGGAACTGACTTTATTTTCAAATACACTTTCTCACAAACAAACACAAACAAACCAAGACACTTTCAACAGGGATGACAAATATCAGTACCTATTATACCAGAAAAAAAAAAACCTACATCTAGTCTCGGGTAGATTTATTTATTTGGAGTAACCTACATTCCGTGGCAGTAATTACACAGTAATTATAACTAACATGAAACCATAGAGTTGTAACTTTCCACAACTGCATGGACTTGGGCCTTTCTGGCTGAGTACATCTTCAAAAAACAGGATGCCCACCACAGAGCTAGGCCAATGAAATCTGTAAAGGAGTAAACCTCTGAAATAGTGACTCAGAATACCTTACAGCTGACAGATGACAAGCAGGACATGTTAGTTATAAAGCAGTTGTAACTATTTCATAGTTCTATACACTTATATTTATTATATATATAATAGTTATATATATGTTATATATATTTTTCCAGTAGTTGTGTATGGATGTGAGAGTTGGACTATAAAGAAAGCTGAGTACCGAAGAATTGATGCTTTTAAACTGTGGTATTGGAGAAGACTCTTGAGAGTCTCTTGGACTGCAAGGAAATCAAACCAGTCCATCCTAAAGGAAGTCAGTCCTGAATATTCACTGGAAGGACTGATGTTGAAGCTGAAGCTTCAATCCTTTGGCCACCTGATGCGAAGAACTGACTCATTGGAAAAGACCCTGATGCTGGGAAAGATTGAAGGCAGGAGGAGAAGGGGACGACAGAGGATGAGATGGTTGGATGACATCCCTGACTCGATGGACATGAGTTTGAGCAAGCTTCAGGAGTTGGCGATGGACAGGGAAGCCTGGTGTGCTGCAGTTCATGGGGTTGCAAAAGGTTGGACATGACTGAGCAACAGAACTGAACTGAACTGAACTGATAGTTATAACTTGAACCAGTGCCTGGTGTGTCAGATGGGTAGAGGAGGAAATGGCAACCCACTCCAGTATTCTTGCCTGGAGAATCCCATGGACAGAGGAGCCTGGTGGGCTACACTCTATGGGGTCAGTGTCATATGGGAAAGTAGAGGGGCCCTGGCAGGTCAGGTGGTTTGGATAAGCATGGTTGAGTTCTAAACACTGATAGCAAGATGACTTCTGATGTGTAATCTTAGATAAATGTTACAGGTAAATGAAAAAGGCCAGTAATCATTAACTAAGATTAATAAACAGCACTAAAATCTTTACTGCATGAGGACTGTGCTCTGCAGCACAGTTTCCCAAGACAAAGCACCCAGATGTTTTCTTTCTTTTTTGTTTCTGAAAATACCCACGGCACGTGGAATCCAGTTCCCCTACCAGAAATTGAACTGGTGGTGCCCCTTGCATTGGAAGCACGGATTGTCAACCACTGGACCGCCAGGGAAGGCCCAGATTTTTTCTTCTTTTCTCTGGCTTGCAGAGCTGCTCTCACACCCATTTCAGAAATCTTCCTCCCTCCATCTTTGCTCTTCGCTGCACACCCCATGTATCTCAAGGCACCAATCCTGTTTGCCATGCTTTTGTCTTGCTCTCGTTTTCCCGACTCCTGCTGTATCTTGGTTGGCTCCCAGTTACTGCACTCATCTTTCCAGAGATCCTTCTTCCCTCAAGCAGGATAATGGGTCCATCGGAACAGAAATGCTTGGCTTCTGGAGTGCATTTTTCTGAGATGTTTTTCTGATGAATATCTGATGTTTCCTGATAAATGTCTTTTTATCAGGGCTGCCAACAGAGAGATATATCAGTACAACATCAGCATCCAGGTGGGAGAGGGGCCTCAGGTGGTCAGTCTCTTCCTGCCCACCTGGGTCCCATAAAGCCACGTCTACCTGCTTTCTACCCAGCTTGATATCTGCCACATGGTTCTCAAATACCATGAGTGCACATGCTTCTGGGAACCGGTCCTTGCTAAACACAGCGCCAGGGCACACTGGCCAATGGGGAAGACAGCAATTAATCAAATATTTAATTACAAGCTGAATAGGTACTATAACAACAGCAGCAAAAACAGAATGTAACAGAGACAACAGGGGCCACGCCCTGGACTGGGGAGGTGGTTAGGGAATGCTTCTGTCTCAGACATTCTGGAACACTCTATCCTAAAACCTAGCAACTTAAAACAACTGCAGTCATTTATTTTGCCCACAAAGCTGCAATTTGGGTGGAATTCAACGTGGCCACCAAGTCTGGGCTCCACATGGCATCATCTGGGGCAGCTTGACTGGGATGGGATAGTACAGGTTTTTTCCTAAGGATATAAATTACATACTAAACAATCCACCATTTCAAACTAAACAGCTGAGAGGTTTTTGGTATATTCATAAGGTTGTACAGCCATCATCACTACCTAATTCCGGGACATTCTCATTTCCCTAAAAAGAAATCCTGTACTCATTGGCAGTCACTTCCCAATGCTTCCCTCTCCCCAGCCCCAGGCAATCACTACTCTACTTTGTGTAGTCAATGAAAATAATCAATGAATAATCTATAATAATAACAGACATGAACTGGGACAAACTTCAGGAGATGGTGAGGGTCAGGGAGGTGTGGAGTGCTGCAGGTCATGGTGTTGCAAAGAGTTGGACACAGCTGGGTGACTCAACAACAACAATAAGAAAAGAGTTTTATTTGAGCCAAACTGAGCACCAGTCTGGAAGCCTGATTCCCAGATGACTCTGAGAAACTGCTCCAGAGAAGCGTGGCTTCCAGGACAGTTTTGTATTGTGTCAGAACAAAGAACATTAAACAAGTCAGGGATGCATCTCAAGGAAAAAAGAAACACATAAATCTGCACTATACAGTGAGTCAGCATGACCTTGGCATCTGGGAAGGCAGTCTTATCATCAAAGGAGGACAAGCATTGGCATCCCAAGAAGAGAGGAATTTAATCTTTATTTTTAAAATAGACATTCTTTTTTTTTAATCACAAATAATGCTTTAATTATTTAGCTTCTTACAGTACTCATATAACAGAAACTGACAAATCCATGTTGTTGTTGTTTAGTTGCTAAGTCACGTCTGACTCTTTCGCGACCCCATGGACTGTAGCCTGCCAGGCTCCTCTGTCCATGAGATTTCCCAGGTAAGAATACTGGAGTGGGTTGCTATTTCCTTCTCCATACCATGAACATTCTTTAGTTTTGGTCAACATGTCCTTTTCTCTAGTAATTAAAGCAGATGTACAATGTATGTTTGATAGGCCACAAGCAGACTAAAATGTTAACATGAAATTCAGGTTAACTCATAAACTGGGGGATTGGGAATGACATATACACACTACTGTATTTAAAATAGATAACAGGTAAGGATCTACTGTATAACACAGAGAACTCTACTCAATATTCTGCAATGACCTATATGGGAAAAGAATCTCAAAAATAGGGGATATATGTATAACCGAGTCTTTGCTGTACACCCGAAATGAACACAACATTGTAAATCAACTATACTGCAATAAAAATAAAAAAAAAGAAACTTCAAGTTAACATGTATAAACCAGAATGACCTCTGTATATCTCAGTATATGACAATTTCTCATCGCTGATTCTGTAGATACTCATAATTGGACATTTCATATAAATGGAAGAATCCAAAACGTGGCCTTCGGTGTCTGGATTTTGTCCCTTGATGCTGTCAAGGTTCTGGAGGATTCCCTTGAAGATGGCTGATTCACCTGGCCTGCTCGTTGGTGCTAGCTGACAGCTGGGAGTTAAGTGAGGGATTTGGGCCGGGGATCCTAGCTCCTCTCTGTCAGAGCCCTTTTGCTTCCTTATGGCATGACAACTGGGTTCTAAGAGTGAATGTCCCAAGAGAATCAGGAAGACTTTTCATGTTTTGTGACTAAATTTGAAAGTCATGTAGTGTCACTTTGATACTTGTCTTGTTACCATCAAAATCTTGGCTTTCTCTCCTCACCAAAGCCAAATAAAAACATTCGGAGACAGAGTTTGGAGGAAATAGAAAGATGGCTTTGATCCTCATCTGGCCAAGGGGAGAACACTGCAGGCTAGTGCCTCGAGAACTGTGCCCCGCTCCATGGGGAATCTGAGGGGATCATATAAATGGGACTCAGAGTCTGGGGTAAGTGATAAGGAGCAAAGTAAGAAAGATGTCGCATTCTTCTTTTTGAATTGTTTCCAAACAGTCATAGCTGATGTCAGGAAACACGGTAATTGGGTCTGGCAGTCCCATAGCCTGGTTATTATTTACATTTGTCTCTGGTTTATTGTACTCCAGCATTTGTGTCTGAAATCCAAAAAGCTACAAGGAGTGGTGTGCAAAGGGAGCTCAGAGAAGGTAAGCACCAGGTCCAGGATGTAATTCAGTTCAGTTCAGTTCAGTCGCTCAGTCGTGTCCAACTCTTTGCAACCCCATGAACTGCAGCACTCCAGACCTCCCTGTCCATCACCAACTCCCAGAGTTCACTCAAGCCCATGTCCACAGAGTCGGTGATGGCATCCAACCATCTCATCCTCTGTTGTCCCCTTCTCCTGCCTTCAATCTTTCCCAGCATCAGGGTCTTTTCCAATGAGTCAGTTCTTTGCATCAGGTGGCCAAAGTATTAGAGTAAAACTAGGGAGGCTTCCCTGGTGGATCAGTGGTAATGAATCTGCCTGCCAATGCAGAGACACGGGTTCAATCCCTGGTCCAGTAAGCTCCCACATGCCATGGAGCAACTAAGCCTATGTACTACAACTATTGAGTCCATGTGCCTGGAGCCTGTGCTCTGCAACAAGAGAAATTATCACAATGAGAAGCCTACACACCGCAACAGAGAATAGCCCCAGCACACTGCAAATGAGAGAGAGGCCCATGCAGCAACGAAGACCCAGCATAGCCAAACATAAGTGAATAAAAAGTATTTTAAAGTAAAACTAAGGGTGATTTGCTCTTTCAGGCACGTCAGTGCTTGTTCTCTGGCCTGGTCACTGCTCCCTTTTTGTTGCTGGACTTGAGTCTCATTGACCCTGCCTGGGTCACATGTCCATTCCTGAGCCATTCACTGAGGCAGGTGGGGGTGTGTGGAATGTCCTCAGTGGCCAGAACTGGGTCTTGAGTCCACCCCTGTGGCCCCACTAAAAGGGGCAGGTGGGGGAGTACACTGTCCCCCAGTGGTCCTAATTGGATGTTGTTGTTCTCAGGACATGGGAAAAAGAAAAAAACCTCTCATTCCTCTTTTGTCCTTTTCACTGCGACAGTCTCAAGCTCACCTGGATTCAAGGGAAAGGGTTACAGACCAGATTTTTCAATGACCGGGTTGTCAGAGGCCCCTTGCAAGAAGAGTGTGTGCCATGGAAGACGTTAACGGTGGCCATATATGGATAATAACTGCCACAGCTTCCCTGAGGAAGTGTGATGTTTGAACTGAGAGCTGAAAGGTAGGTAGGTGTTAGCCAGGCACAGCGGTGGAAGAACATTCCAGGAACGTGGAATGACATTTAGAAAGGCAGAGGTGCAGCACCGAGCGCATTTGAGGAAGAGAAAGCAGATCCAAGTAACAGAGGCAGAGAGAAGAGAGACACAAAATGAATCTGAAGGGGCTGTTCATACAGGACTTCGTTTGTCCTCTGCTTTAAGTGATGCTGTTTCTGCTCAGCTTCCCTTGTCTGTTCTTCCAGAAGAGACAGCATCCTAAAGTACCAACAGGGTACAGTTTACTCCCCCACCCGACCCTTTCAGTAGGGCTGGAAGGGTGGACTCAAGACCCAGTTCTGGCCAATGGGGACATGCCACACACCCCCACCTGCCTCAGTGATTGGCTCAGGAATGGACATGTGACTCAGGCAGGGCCAATGAGACTCAAGTCCAAAGCATTCCTGGGGTGACTGACAAGGGATGCACTCTGTTTCTGGGGTTGCTGGGTAGGATATAGCTGGAAGTGCCCGTGTCATCTTCGACTCTGAGTAAGAAGAAACTGATTGAGAATGACATTGATAACCTAAAATCAGCCAGTTTTATCAGCAAAACAGGTTTATCTGGGAAAAGCAAAAAACTGAACTTGAACCGTGAACTTCCAGATGTTCAAGATGGTTTTAGAAAAGGCAGAGGAATCAGAGATCAAATTGCCAACATCCACTGGACCATCGAAAAAGCAAGAGAGTTCCAGAAAACCATCTATTTATGCTTCATTGACTATGCCAAAGCCTTTGACTGTGTGGATCACAATAAACTGTGGAAAATTCTTCAAAAGATGGGCATACCAGACCACCTGACCTGCCTCTTGAGAAATCTGTATGCAGGTCAGGAAGCAACAGTTAGAACTGGACATGGAACAACAGACTGTTTCCAAATAGGAAAAGGAGTACGTCAAGGCTGTATATTGTCACCCTGCTTATTTAACTTACATGCAGAGTACATCATGAGAAACACTGGGCTGGAAGAAGCACAAGCTGGAATCAAGATTGCTGGGAGAAATATCAATAACCTCAGATATGCAGATGACACCACCCTTATGGCAGAAAGTGAAGAACTAAAGAGCCTCTTGATGAAAGTGAAAGAGGAAAGTGAAAAAGCTGGCTTGAAGCTCAACATTCAGAAAACTAAGATCATGGCATCTAGTCCCATCACTTTGTTGCAAATAGATGGGGAAACAATGACAGAGTTTATTTTCTTGGACTCCAAAATCACTGTAAATGGTGACTGCAGCCATGAAATTAAAAGACGCTTACTCCTTGGAAGGAAAGTTATGACTAACCTAGATAGCATATTAAAAAGCAAAGACATTACTTTGCCAACCAAGGTCCGTCTAGTCAAGGCTATGGTTTTTCCAGTTGTCATGTATGGATGTGAAAGTTTGACTATAAAGAAAGCTGAGTGCCAAAGAACTGATACTTTTGAACTGTGGTGTTGGAGAAGACTCTGGAGAGTCCCTTGGCCTGCAAGGAGATCCAACCAGTCCCATCTAAAGGAGATCAGTCCTGGGTGTTCATTGGAAGGACTGATGTTGAAGCTGAAACACCAATACTTTGGCCACCTGATGCAAAGAGCTGACTCATTTGAAAAGACCCTGATGCTGGGAAAGATTGAGGGTGGGAGGAGAAAGGGGACAACAGAGGATGAGATGGTTGGCTGGCATCACCGACTCAATGGACAGGGTTTGGGTAGACTCCGGGAGTTGGTGATTTGACAGGGAGGCCTGGCATGCTGCGGTTCATGCAGTCGCAAAGAGTCGGACACAACTGAGTGACTGAACTGAACTGAACTGAACTTCAAGACTTGGAATCTATGGCAAACCACAGGCATGTCCGGAGAACAAAGGAAGCAAGCCTGCTTTTATAGGGGAAAGGTGGGGGCGGGGGGCGGGGTGGTTGGGAGGTGCTGTTCTAAATGAAATTCATTGGAGGGAAGTAGGTGGCAATGACCCCTCATTGGCTGAACTGTGATGTTTCCCATTGGCTGGACTTTCACTGAGCAAGGGGATATGCTTCCCTTGGGCTAGTAAAGTACTTGCTTTTCCTATCTGGGAGTGCAAGGATGTACCCTTTTCCTATGGGGCAGGGAAATGAAGGTCAGTGCATGTAGAAAATGGCAGCCTACTTCAGTATTCTTGCCTGGAGAATCCCGTGGACGGGGAGACTTGTGGGCTGCTGTCCATGCGGTCGCACAGAGTCAGACATGATTGAAGCAACTTAGCATGCATGCAAGCATTGGAGAAGGAAATGGCAACCCACTCCAGTGTTCTTGCCTGGAGAATACCAGGGATGGAGGAGCCTGATGGGCTGCCATCTATGGGGTCGCACAGAGTTGGACATGACTGAAGCGACTTAGCAGCAGCAGCAGTGTGTAAATGAAGGTCAGTGTATGCAAATAATGGTGAGTGGTAATATGTGAGAATTTCCTTTGCAGGTCATTACCACCTCTAATTTTAGTTGAGGTTTCCTTTATTAGTTTTCAACATGAACAAACAGAAAAGCAGTACCTAATGATGTGTGCCTGTTAAGTCGCTTAGTCCTGTCGAAATTTTTGCGACTCCATAGACTGTAGCCCACCAGGTTCCTCTGTCTGTGGAATTCTCCAGACAAGAATACTGGAGGGGGTTTCCATTTCCTTCTCCAGGGGATCTTCCCAACCCAGGGATTGAACTTGCATCTCTTATGTCCCCTGAATTGCAGATGGGTTCTTTACTGCTAGCACCACCTGGGAAGCCCATGAGCTTCTGGACCACGATTAAAGCCAGATCTTCCACTGGGCATTTTTTCTTTTCTTTCTTTTCTTTTTTTTTTCCTGGCGTGCCATGCAGCATGCAGGATCTTAGTTCCTGACCAAGGATGGAACCTGTGCTTCCTGCAATGGAAGCTGGAAGTCTTAACCACTGGACCTCCAGGGAACTCCCACCATTGGACATTTTCTATACAAGTCAATACTTTTTGGTTTAAGGCGATTTTAACTTTAATCACTTGCAACCAAAAGTCCTGTTTACATTCAGTTAGGATTTTGGTTGTCCTGCTGCTTGCCCTTCCTGGAGTGCGCCAGTACTTCATTTGGCCTCTTCCTGAACCTTGTGTTTGTGATCAATAATTTTTTTTTATTGCTTCTCCGTCTGAATGAGAAATTAAATTTGTTTGAGATTCAGAGAAGTTCTTCAGAATATTTATAAGAAGAGTCGTACACAACATGTATACATTTTCCTTCTTGAGTAAAAATAATATGTATTAAAGCCAATTGTCTTGTTGTCTGTGGTCAATCAAATAGGAAATACATGACAGTTTATGGGGCTGTTTAAAATGTCCAAATATTATGTCCCTGAAGGTTTTGTCTAGATTAAAGATCTCCCTCAGTCCTTTTCAGAGGACAGATGTATCTTGAGCATATTTGGGCAGATTTTTGCAGAGTAAATTGGAGAATATGTCAAATCAGCAGCTATCTGTCTGATTTATTTTGAACCCACTTCTTACTCCCTCCACTAAAATCAAAGAAAAAAATCCTCCTGGTTGATGAGACTTTAAAAATCGGAGTGAAGTTGATTTAAAGTACTGTGCTAATTTCAAGTTACAGCAGTGACTCTGTTTTGTATGTATATAATTTTTCCAATTCTTTTCCCTTATATGTGCAGATGTGCTAAATCACTTCAGTCGTGTCCGACTCTTTGTGACCCCATGGACTGTAACCTGCCAGGCTCCTCTGTCCATGAGATTTTCCAGGCAAGAACACTAGAGAGGGTTGCCATTTCCTTCTCCAAGGGATCCTCTCAAACCAGGGATTGAACCTGGGTCTTCTGTATTGTGGGCAGATTCTTTACTGGCTGAGCCACAAAGGAAGTATTTTGAATAATGGTATTGTAAACATTTGTGTACATGTTAGTGTTTTGAATACCTGTTTTCAATTCTCAGGCACACATGGAGGCATTCTCTGTTTACCTTTTTGAAGAACTGTCAAATTTTTTCTTATTTAAAAAAATATTTTTTGTGACATGCCTCATGGGATTCT
Source organism: Moschus berezovskii (assembly GCF_049115385.1). NCBI lineage: Eukaryota > Metazoa > Chordata > Mammalia > Artiodactyla > Moschidae > Moschus > Moschus berezovskii. The sequence continues at coordinate 27,978,639 of NC_142486.1, read as the reverse complement.
AGTTCCACAACCAGGGATTGAACCCAGGCTCTTGGCAGTGAGAGTGTAGAGTCTTAATCACTGGACTGCAAGGGAATTCCCTGTTTTCCATAGAGGCTACACTATTTTACATTCCATCAGCAAGATGTGTTTGTGCTCCGATTTCACAGCCTGGTCAAAGAGAATGTTGTTATTTTCCATTCATTTATATTATAGTTGTCCTAGTGAGTTCAGTTCAGTTTAGTCACTCAGTCATGTCTGACTGTTTGTTTTTGCATGGACTGCAGCACGACAGGCTTCCCTGCACATCACCAACTCCCGGAGCTTGCTCAAACCCATGTCCATCGAGTCGGTGATGCCATCCAACCATCTCATCCTCTGTCGTCCCCTTCCCCTCCTGCCCCCAATCCCTCCCAGAATCAGGGTCTTTTCAAATGAGTCAGCTTTTCGCATCAGGTGGCCAAAGTATTGGAGTTTCAGCTTCAACATCAGTCCTTCCAATGAAGACTCTTCTCCAACACCACAGTTCAAAAGCATCAATTCTTGGGTGCTCAGCTTTCTTTATAGTCCAACTCTCACATCCATACATGACCACTGGAAAAACTATAGCCTTTACTTTTGTTGAAAACACCCTTCCAGAGCCCACCATTCCAGATCAGCTGACTCAGACTGTCCAAGAATCTCTAATATACTTCTCACAATGATTTTGTTGGGCAGACAGATTACCTTCTGTCACTGGTAGTAAACTTCTTGTCTCCTTCCCCTTCAAATTCCAGGTGCCAGATGAATACGCACAAGATACATCTTCATCTGTTGCTTGTGAGTTATGGAAATAGTCATTCAACAGCGTGATTAAGAAGTAGGACTTAGAAGTTGGTTCTGGGTTTCCATCTTGGCTCTGCCCTTAACCAGCTCCATGGTTTGGAGCATCAGTTTCCTCACCTGGGCAGTGAGAGTTGGATCAGAAGAGAAGGTATGGCCAACTCTCAGGAAGGGACCTGTGGCAGTCGATAATTGAAGTTATTATTATTGGTGGTGGTGGTATGTTTGAAACCTCTCAGCCACAAATGGGCAAATCATCAACCTATCTTTGTCTGTGTTTCCTCCCCTATAGAGCTGGGCTATTGATATACTGTCTTCTAGGATAGTGGTGGGCAATTCGATGGAGGATTAAATGTTCAGAATGCTGCCAGGCACATAGTGAGTATGCAGTGAATGTTAGTACTATTATTTATTCTTTTCTTTATCACTGTGCTCTGGACAAAAAGAACTACTTAGAACAACTTGAATATGCTCCACTGTAGGCTGCTTCCCTGTGTTCTTCTTTGCTGTGCCCTCTGCTTGGTACACCATCCCCCTTTCTTCTGTGTCAAAACCCTAACTGTGTCTCCTCCTGTCCCATCTGCAGTGTCTTTGGTGCCAAGGAAGCCTTTTCTTATCCCCTCAGGGCCTTTATTAATCTCAGAGGGGTACTTATAGAAATCTATTTGTCTCTTCTCCCCTTGAAGGAGCTGCTTTCTCTATTTCAGGTAACCCCTAAACCAGAGCATATCCCATTATCTGTTACCCTAAAAAGGCCAGAGCCATTTTTAGAAGGCTCTAGAGGGATTTCCCTGATGGTCCAGTGGCTTAGACTCTGCACTCTCAATGCAAGGGGCCCAGGGCTTGATCCCTGGTCAGAGAGCTAGATCCCACAGGCTGCAACTAAAGATCCTGTGCGCCACAATTAAGACCCACTGCAATCAAATAAATCCCATGGATGGAGGAGCCTGGTTGGCTGCAGTCCATGGGGTCACTAAGGGTCAGACACGACTGAGCGACTTCACTTTCACTTTTCACTTTCACACATTGGAGAAGGAAATGGCAACCCACTCCAGTGTTCTTGCCTGGAGAATCCCAGGGACGGGGGAGCCTGGTGGGCTGCCGTCTATGGGGTCACACAGAGTCGGACACGACTGAAGTGACTTAGCAGCAGCAGCAGCAGCAATCAAATAAATAAAATAAAAAAAAAATAGAAGACACTAGATAAGGTCTGCTCGGAATCAGGGAGAGCAAGCCACAGATCACTTTGGTACCTCCCATCTGCCTGTTGCTGAAACTCAGAAGAAATGAGCTGGTATGCACCAACTCCTGTGGTTTAAGGAGTTTCTTCTGAGTCACCCCCAGTCTAGGGAGAGATCTTACCACACCAATGGCTTCATCATTGCCTAATGGGGGCCCTTTGGGGCTTTATCATGGACAAGGGAGCTGGGAAGCCTCCTCCGCACAGTGAAACTGATGGAAAGAAACACAATGGGCGGATGGATTGCTACAAAGGCAGGCAGGCAAACAAGACACACAGGCAGGAACCTTCCCTTGGATGAGATGTTTCAGCTTCTTTCTGGGGAGGCAGATAAAACAGTCAGCAGAGCCCAAGCCCTCCCACTCTTCATTTGCAAACTTTTAGGCATCTTCCTTAGATAAGCTTTTTGTGAGCTCTTGTTAAATTTGTGGACTGAAATAAACAATAGCTACTGTCCCTCAGGTCCTACTGGATGCCAGACCCTTCAAAGGTGTTCTCCCACTGAATCTGCCAAGTGACAGGTGTCCCACCCAGCTTCCAGCATTACTCTAATGTCATCTTCTCAGTGAAGCCTACCTGGAACACCCTATCAAGTTACAACCCTCCTCACCTCTATCCCGCACGCCTACGTTCTCAATGTAACCCTCACCACCTTCTAACATGCAGTGTGACTTACTTATTAAATAGGTCCGATTATTGTCTGGTGTTCCTCTCACACTCCACAAGGGGGACCACCATAGGGTGGGTAGGGGGTCTGTCACACAGGCTCATTTGGGGATCCCTAGATGCTGGGCTGGAAGAAGCACAAGCTGGAATCAAGATTGCCGGGAGAAATATCAATAACCTCAGATATACAGATGACACTACCCTTATGGCAGAAAGTGAAGAGGAACTCAAAGGCCTCTTGATGAAAGTGAAAGAGGAGAGTGAAAAGGTTGGCTTGAAGCTCAACATTCAGAAAACGAAGACCATGGCATCTGGTCCCATCACTTCATGGGAAATAGATGGGGAAACAGTGGAAACCATGTCAGACTTTATTTTTTGGGTTCCAAAATCACTGCGGATGCTGATTGCAGCCATGAAATTAAAAGACGCTTACTCCTTGGAAGGAAAGTTATGACCAGCCTAGATAGCATATTAAAAAGCAGAGACATTACTTTGCCAACCAAGGTCCATCTAGTCAAGGCTATGGTTTTTCCCGTGGTCATGTATGGATGTGAGAGTTGGACTGTGAAGAAAGCTGATCACCAAAGAATTGATGCTTTTGAATGTGGTGCTGGAGAAGACTCTTGAGAGTCCCTTGGACTGCAAGGAGATCCAACCAGTCCATTCTAGAGGAGATCAATCCTGGGTATTCATTGGAAGGATTTATGCTAAAGCTGAAACTCCAATACTTTGGCCACCTCATGCGACGAGTTAACTCACTGGAAAAGACTCTGATGCTGGGAGTGATTGGGGGTAGGAGGAGACGGGGACGACAGAGAATGAGGTGGCTGGATGGCATCACCGACTTGATGGACATGAGTTTGAGTGAACTCCGGGAGTTGGTGATGGACAGGGAGGCCTGGCGTGCTGTGGTTCATGGGGTCGCTAAGAGTCGGACATGACTGAGCGACTGAACTGAACTGAAGGGCTTACAACTGGGCTTCCCTGGTAGCTCAGCTGGTAAAGAATCCTCCTGCAATCCGGGAGACTGGGTTTGATCCCTGAGTTAGGAAGATCCCCTGGAGGAGGGCATGGCAACCCACTCCAGTATTCTTGCCTGGAGAATCCCATGGACAGAGGAGCCTGGAGGGCTACAGTCCATGGTGTTGCAAAGAGTTGGACATGACTGAGCGACTAAGCACAGCGTAGCACAGGGCTTACAACAGAGACTGAATCATTAATGCAATGTATGATCCATGAATCATTTATAATCATTCATTTTTTTAAACTTAAAAAAAATTGTGTAGCTTTTTTAAATTGAAGTATAGTTGATTTACTATCCTTACTATAGTTGTGTTTGTTTCAGGTGTACAGCATTAAATGCAATTGGGTGATCCATGAATCATTTATCGTCATTCGTTTATTTTTTTTAATTTAAAAAATTTGTGTATTTCTCCCATCCACGTACTAACCAGGCCCGACCCTGCTTTGCTTCCGAGATCAGACGAGATCGGGCGCGTGCAGGGTGGTATGGCCATAGACTAAAAATTTGTGTATTTCTTATTGAAGTATAGTTGGTTTACAATGTTGTTAGTTTCAAGTGTATAGCACACACACACACACACACATAATCATTTATTTAACCAGTCTATTTCCCTTTTGTTATAATATTATTTCTTTTTAAAATTTTAGTTACTTATTGTGGCTGTGTTGGGTCTTTGTTACTTCCAGCAGGCTTTCTCTAGTTGCAGCAGGTGAGTGCTACTCTTCATTGCGGTGCACAGGCTTCGTATTGTGGTGGCTTCTCTTGTTGCAGAGCATGGACTGTAGGCACTCAGGCTCAGTAGTTGTGGCACACAGGCTTAGTTTTTCCGAGGCATGTGGAATCTTCCTGGACCAGGGATAGAACCTGTATGTCCCCTACATTGACAGGCAGATTCTTCTCCACTGTGCCACCAGGGAAGTCCCAACCAGTCTTCTTCAGGTAGACATTTAGGCTGTTGTCAACCTTGTGCTATTATGAACACACTGTGGTGAACACCCTTGAGCAAATATCTTTGTGTGTTTGTGCATTTATGTCATAGCATAGATTCTTCCGTGTAGTATTGCTGCATGAAAGGTCTGAACAGTCTCAGTGTTGACAGAGGTTGTCAATACCACTTCTGAAAAGACTGTTTCCTTTTATACTCCCTCCATTAGTTCATGAGAGGCCTCAGTAAGGATTGGCCAAACTGGGGTAGGAGTGGGGAAGATGCCAACCCACTTACACTTGCCGAAGCTCTAATATCTGCAAATGTAGAATAGAAAAGTTCATCTTGTTCTCCTCCAGCTCCCTTCCCAAGGCAGTAATCCTCTCCAACGCAGCCTTGTTTTGAATTCTTTCCTTGTCAGGAACAGGGATCAAACGTCCTTTCTGTGGTTTTCAGGATAAATCGCTACTGACAGATGACTGGATGGAAATCTGCTTTCCTGCAACCATACCCCACCGATCCCGGCTCCATTATCAGGAGCCACAAAAACAGGGCTAATCCTTTTCCCACGTGACAGCCTTTCAAATATCTGAAGACTGTATCAAATCTCCTCTAAGTGTTCTCCTCCCTGGGTAAACCACCCCAGCTCCAGCCAGGCACACCCCTGGATGTCACAATGTTGACCTGGGGACCCTTTAGGTAGTGGCCAATTGTGAAAGCTTTTGGGTTCCCCGAGCTTGAGTTCAAGTCCCTGTTCCCACATTTTCCAGCTGTCTGACCTTGGCCAAGTCACTTCTCAGACTTCAGTTTCCTCCCTTGAATAAATTGCATAACAATAATGACCCCCTTGTAAGGTTGCTGTCTGGGCCACATTCCTCCATTTTTTTTTAAAAAAAAAGGAAAAAAAAAAACTAAAACTATATTGTATGATGGAATTGGTATAAAGACAAATATAATAAATGTGGGGTTATATTTATTTTTCTTCTGATTTTAAAACAATGAAAACATTTTCCCGAGGCCATCAATGTAGCCTGGCCTTTGGCCCTGTGCCTTCTTTGGATGGGTACATAGGCTCTGGTCACTGGAGGCAGTGAACAAGAGAAAGCAAGCCAAGTATATAAAGTTCTTAGCACAGGGCTTGGATCTTTGCAACTTAATAAATGGTGAGGGACAGAGAGGCCTGGAGTACTGCAAGCCATGGGGATGCAAAAGAGTCAGACACAACTGAGTGACTCAACAGCAGCAACAAATGATGGCCACAAATTTAAAAAAAGAAACGGACTCTGCCGAGAACAGTGTGGCACTGGAGAAGGCTTTCCCTACAGACCTCTTCATCAGTGCCAGTGGGTGTGCAGACTCAGCTTCTTCTGAACACGAGTAACACAGCCACTGGTGTTCAAAAGTGGCCCAGTGCTTTCTCACCTTGCCTGCTAGAGTCTCAGGAGAGAGTTTGTCAAAAAAGATGCAGAGTCTGTGGCATTTGTCTTAAGAAAAGAGGTGTCTTGGTCTGCAGATACTGCTCTAACAAAATATCACAGACTGGGTGGCTTACAAACAGCAGAAATTGACTTCTCACAGTGTGGGAGGCTGGGGAGTTCAAGATCAAGGTGCCGGCATGGTCATGCTCTGGTAGGGGTCCTCTTCCTCATTCATAGGTAATACAGTCTCACTGAGCCCTCACCTGGGGGAAGGGGCAAGGGAGCTCTCTGGGGCCTCGTTTAACCTTTTTTGTTTTGCCCAAGCTGTGTGGAATGTGGGATCTTAGTTCCCCAACCAGGAATCAAACCGATGTCCTCTGCAGTGGAAGCTCAGAGCCTTAACCACTTAACTGCCAGGGAAATTCCAAAGCTAAGTTTTTTGTGTGTTTGGGGGGGGTCTCTTTTACAAAGGCATTAACTTCGTTCATGAGGGCTCCATCCTCATGACTTACTCATTTCCCAAAGGCCCCACCTCCTAATACTACCACATTGCGGATTCAAGTTTCAACACATGAATTTAGGGAGGGGGTCTCTAGCAAGAGGAAATACACATTCTTCAAAAAAGGGTCAAAAAAAAAAAATCCATGTACTAGTAGAAGATATTGGAAATATATGTAAATAGCAACACATTTGTGCATAGACTGAATAGAGCTCCTTCAAATCATTAAGAAATGTACAGTCGGTAGAAAATAGCAAGAGGTTTTAAGATGATCTTGCAAAAAGGAGGAAATCAATATGGGTAATAAATCGTGGGGGGCTGGGGGAGTGCTCAGCCTCATTTGTAATCAAGGAAATGGAAATTGAAACCACAATAAGATACCACCATAAATTCTACATGCAGCACTTTTTCTGGATGCATGTCATGTTTTACCATTAGCATGTTTTTGAAAATGTGTACATTACAAGGTAAAAAATAATGCAAACTGATAGGTAAAAAGTCTCTCTACCACTGGACCTCCAAACCCCATCCTCCAAATACTTCCTATTACTAGTGGCTGGTAAGGCCTGTCAGAGAGTCTGCTTGCAGTAACATCTATGCATAAACAGCCACCTTTCATTGGATAGTTCAGTTCAGTTCAGTTCAGTCACTCAATCGTGTCCGACTCTCCGCGACCCCATGAATCACAGCATGCCAGGCCTCCCTGTCCATCACCAACTCCCGGAGTTCACTCAAACTCATGTCCACAGAGTTGGTGATGCCATCCAGCCATCTCATTCTCGGTCGTCCCCTTCTCCTCCTGCCCCCAACCTTTCCCAGCATCAGAGTCTTTTCCAGTGAGTTAACACGTCGCATGAGGTGGCCAAAGTATTGGAGTTTCAGCTTTAGCATCAGTCCTTCCAATGAACTCCCAGGATCGATCTCCCTTAGAATGGACTGGTTGGCTCTCCTTGCGGTACAAGGGACTCTCAAGAGTCTTCTCCAACACCACAGTTCAAAAGCACCAATTCTTCGGCGATCAGCTTTCTTCACAGTCCAACTCTCACACCCATACATGACCACGGGAAAAACCATAGCCTTGACTAGACGGACCTTTGTTGGCAAAGTAATGTCTCTGCTTTTTAACATATTATCAAGGTTGGTCATAACTTTCCTTCCAAGGAGTAAGCGTCTTTTAATTTCATGGCTGCAATCAGCATCTGCAGTGATTTTGGAGCCCAAAAAATAAACTCTGACACTGTTTCCACTGTTTCCCCATCTATTTCCCATGAAGTGATTGGACCAGATGCCATGATCTTTGTTTCTGAATGTTGAGCTTCAAGCCAACCGTTTCACTCTCCTCTTTCACTTTCATCAAGAGGCTTTTGAGTTCCTCTTCACTTTCTGCCATAAGGGTAGTGTCATCTGCGTATCTGAGATTATTGATATTTCTCCCAGCAATCTTGATTCCAGCTTGTGCTTCTTCCAGCCCAGCGTTCCTCATGATGTACTCTGCATATAAGTTAAATAAGCAAGGTGACAATATACAGCCTTGACGCACTCCTTTTCCTATTTGGAACCAGTCTGTTGTTCCATGTACAGTTCTGACTGTTGCTTCCTGACCTGCATACAGGTTTCTCAAGAGGCAGGTCAGGTGGTCTGGTATTCCCATCTCTTGCAGAATGTTCCACAGTTTATTGTGATCCACACAGTCAAAGGCTTTGGCATAGTCGATGAAGCAGAAATAGATGGTTTTCTGGAACTCTCTTGCTTTCTCCACGATCCAGCGGATGTTGGCAATTTGATCTCTGGTTCCTCTGCCTTTTCTAAAACCTGCTTGAACATCTGGGAGTTCACAGTTCACATATTGCTGAAGCCTGGCTTGGAGAATTTTGAGCATGACTTTACTAGCGTGTGAGATGAGTGCAAACGTGCGGTAGTTGGAGCATTCTTTGGCATTGCCTTTCTTTGGGGTTGGAATGAAGACTGACCTTTTCCAGTCCTGTGGACACTGCTGAGTTTTCCAAATTTGCTGGCATATTGAGTGCGGCACTTTCACGGCATCATCTTTCAAGATTTGAAATAGCTCAACTGGAATTCCATCACCTCCACTAGCTTTGTTCGTAGTGATGCTCTCTAAGGCCCACTTGACTTCACATTCCAAGATGTCTGGCTCTAGGTCAGTGATCACGTTATCGTGACTATCTTGGTCGTGAAGATCTTTTTTGTACAGTTCTTCTGTGTATTCTTGCCACCTCTTCTTAATATCTTCTGCTTCTGTTAGGTCCATACCATTTCTGTCCTTTATCGAGCCCATCTTTGCATGAAATGTTCCCTTGGAATCTCTAATTTTCTTGAAAAGATCTCTTGTTTTTCCTATTCTGTTGTTTTCCTCTATTTCTTTGCATTGATCACTGAGGAAGGCTTTCTTATCTCTCCTTGCTATTCTTTGGAACTCTGCATTCAGATGCTTATATCTTTCCTTTTCTCCTTTGCTTTTCGCTTCTCTTCTTTTCACATTGGATAGTTTTCACATTGGATAGTTAGTGCCATAAATTTGTTTTGTTTTGGCCACGCCATGCAGCATGTGAAATCTTAGTACCTCGACCAAGGACTGAACTCATGCCCCTGCGGTGGAAGCTCCGAGTCTGAACCATTGGGCTGCCATGATAAAACCCTCAGAAGCAGAACCAGTGAGTCCTTACCATTCATAACAAGGGATTTATTATTGGGATTAAATCTTATAAACTGTGGAAGCTGGTGGAGAATTCAATGGGCCTAGAATTTTTGGAGATCAGCAAGGCCAGCAGTCAGGGGAGCGGGGGTGAAGTTAGACATGAATTGGAAAGAACAAAGACAAACCCCAAGCCATATCTGTTTCTGACATTGTCTTTTTATTACAGCCATTCTGATGTGTATAATGTGGTAGCTTCCCTGGTAGCTCAGCTGGTAGAGAATCCACCTGCAATGCAGGAGACATGGGTTTGATTCCTGGGTTGGGAAGATCCCCTGGAGAAGGGAAAGGCTACCCACTCTAGTATTCTGGCCTGGAGAATTCCATGGACTGTATCGTCCACGGGGTTGCAAAGAGTCAGACATGACTTTCACTTTTACTCCTCACATTATGATTTGCTGAACTATTTTAAAGTAAGTTACAGAGATCATGACATTTCACCTTAAACTTTCCAGTATACCACTCTGAAAAATGGTTACTAGTCAGTTCTGAGAAGTTTTTTGGGGGGAGCTGCTTTGGGTCTTAGTTGCGGCATGTGGGATCTAGTCCCTGACTAAGGATTGAACCTGGGCCACCAGCATTGGGAGCTCAGAGTCTTAATCCCTGGACCACTAGGGAAGTCCCAAAGTTTTTTTTTAAATTCTTATTTTCTTGATAATTTCCTCCCCTTTGTTTTCACAATTTTATTTTTCTCAAATTCTTATTATTTGGATATGGCACCTTCTGCTGTGGTTGTCTAATATTCTTTATTTCCTTTTCTCTCTGGAAGACGTCCTCAATTTTTTTCTTCCTCTTGTTTCATTGACTATTTTTTACTTCTTAGGTTCTTGATTTTCCAAGAGCTTCCTGTTGCTGTTGTTCCTTGACTATTAAAAGATATCTTGTTCTTTACAACTTAAATTTATACAGTGCTATATATCAATTATATTACAGTAATGCCAGAAATAATAATAAATAAATTTTAATCCCCCCCCCCCAAAAAAAAGATAGCACTGTTCTGGGAATGCTATACCATCTATCATCTCTCTAAGATGTTTATGGCAACTTTTTAGAAGTTTACTTTATTCTTTCCATTGTCACTGTTTCTCCAAATCTGCTTTTCCTGATTGTTTGGGAGTTGTCTTTTATAATCAAAGCTTTTTTCAGGTGGTTGGAGTCTTTGGCTGTCCATATTTCAGTGAGGCACTGAGAGCTTCTGCAAAGCTCTGCTGTAAAGAGAAGTTTGTAGATTGATAAGCTCTATTGTAGGGGCTTCCCTGGTGGCTGAGATGGTAAAGAATCTGCCTGCTGTGCGGGAGACTGAATTTGATCCCTGGGTCAGGAAGATCCCCTGGAGAAGGGAGTGGCTACTCACTCCAGTATTCTTGCCTGGAAAATCCGATGGATAGAGCAGCCTGGTAGGCTACAATGTATGGGGTTGCAAAAAGTCAGACACAACTGAGCAACACACACACACACACACCCCAACACACACACAAGTTCTGTTGTAGGTAGATGAGAGAGATCCAGCCACATCATTGGAAAGCTCCAAATATCAGTGTCTGTAGGTCTTTCTCTTTGGCTACTCAGCTTCCTAGAGAGGAATTTGGCCATCTCCTCCTTGAAGGCTTGGTAGCCATTGGTGTTGCTCAGTAAATATTGACATGTATACACTACCATGTGTTATTAAAATAGATAGCTAGTGGGAACCTGTGTTATAGCTAAGGGAACTCAGTTTGGTGCTCTGTGATGACCTCTAGGTGGGATGAGGTGGGGGGTAGGAGGGAGGTCCAAGTGGGAGGGGATATATGTATCCATATAGCTGATTCACTTCATTGTACAGCAGAAACTAATACAACATTGTAAAGCAATTTAAAAAATACAACAAAATATTTCTGTCTCTCTCCTTCCAACTACACCAGTATGTGAGGCTGGATTGTACCATGTCAGTAGCTATAACCAATGCGCTATGAGTGAAAATAATATATGTCCCAGCAGTGAACAATCTGAGAAAAGAATTAAGACAACAATTTCATTTGCAAGAGCATAAAAAAATACTTAGGAATAATTTAACTAAGCAGGTTTAAGAATTGTACAAGGGAAACTATGAAACATTGCTAAAAATGTAAAGAAGACCTAAATAAACTGAAAGATCTCTCATGTCCATAGATTGGAAGACTTAATATTGATAAGATGGCCATGCTACCCAACAGAATCCACAGATTCAATGTGACTGCTATGGTCAACCCAATGAACATTTTTTTTTTTTTTTTGCATAAATGAAAAAGCCAATCCTCAAATTCACAGGGAATTGCAAAGGACACTGAATAGCAACACACAAGCAAAACTTGTAACAGAAGAACAAAGATGAGGGACTCTTCTTGATTTTTAAAACACCACAAACCTTCAGTAATTAAAACCATGTGGTCCTGACACAACGATAGACATATACACCAATTGAATAGAACTGAATTGAATAGAACTGGATATAAACCCATATATATATGGCCAATGGATTTTTGGCAAGGATTCTAAGACCATTCGTTGAGGGAAAGAACAGACTTTACAACAAGTAGTCCTGGGACAAATGGATATGTATGTGAAAAGATTGGAGTTGGATGCTTATCTCACACCATATACAAACATTAACTCAAAACTGATCAATGACCTAAAGATAAGAGCTGCAACTATAAAACTCTTAGAAGAAAACATAGGGGTGAATCCTTATGATTTTGGATTTGCTAATGGATTCTTAGACATGACACCAAAAACATAAGCAGCAAGATAAAAACAGACAAATTGGACATCATCAAATTAAAAACTTTTGTGCGTCAAGAGACATTGTCAAGAAAGTGAAAAGACAACCTACAAAATGGGAGAAAATATTTGCAAATCCTTTATCTGATAAAAGTCTAGTATCCAGACCATATAAAGAACACTGAAAACTCAGCAACAAAAATGCAAACAACCCAACTAAAACATAGACAAAGAATTTGATTAGACATTCCTCCAAAACATAGCTATAAATGGCCAACAAGCACATAACAAAATGCTCAACATCATTAGTCACTGAGGAAAATACAAACATACCCACTAGGATAGCTACAATTAAAAAAAAAATCCAGAAACAAAGAGGCTATGGGATTTCCCTGGTGGCTCAGATGCCAAAGAATCTGCCGGCGATGCAGGAGACCTGGGTTGGATTTGTGGATCGGGAAGATCCAGGAGATGGGAATGACTACCCACTCCAGTATTCTTGCCTAGAGAATTCCATGGACCAAGGAGACTGGGGGACTGCAGTCCATGGGGTTGCATAGAGTTGGACACGTTAGAGTTGCATAGAGTTGGACACATAGAGTTAACACACACACACACAATGAAGCTATGGAGAAATTAGAACCGTCACACATTGCTGGTGGGAATGTAAAGTGTTTTAGCTGTTATGGAAAACAGTGGTTCCCTAGAAAGTTAAACATAGAGTTACCATGTTCATGGTTCACGTATTGCTGAAGCCTGACTTGGAGAATTTTGAGCATGACTTTACTAGCGTGTGAGATGAGTGCAATTGTGTGGTAGTTTGAGCATTCTTTGGCATTGCCTTTCTTTGGGATTGGAATGAAAACTGACCTTTTCCAGTCCTGTGGACACTGCTGAGTTTTCCAAATTTGCTGGCATATTGAGTGCAGCACTTTCACAGTATCATCTTTCAGGATTTGAAATAGCTCAACTAGAATTTCATCACCACCACTAGCTTTGTTCGTAGTGATGCTTTCTAAGGCCCACTTGACTTCACATTCCAGGATGTCTGGCTCTAGGTGAGTGATCAGACCATCATGATTATCTGGGTCATGAATATCTTTTTTGTACAGATCTTCTGTGTATTCTTGCCACTTCTTCTTAATATCTTCTGCTTCTGTTAGGTCCGTACCATTTCTGTCCTTTATCAAGCCCATCTTTGCATGAAATGTTCCCTTGGTATCTCTAATTTTCTTGAGGAGATCTCTAGTCTTTCCCATTCTGTTGTTTTCCTTTATTTCTTTGCATTGATAGCTGAGGAAAGCTTTCTTATCTCTCCTATTTTTTTGGGCTCCAAAATCACTGCAGATGGTGATTTCAGTCATGAAATTAAAAGATGCTTACTCCTTGGAAGGAAAGTTATGAGCAATCTAGATAGCATATTAAAAAGCAGAGATATTACTTTGCCAACAAAGATCTGTCTAGTCAAGGCTATGGTTTTTCCAGTGGTCATGTATGGAGGTGAGAGTTGGACTGTGAAGAAAGCTGATCGCCGAAGAATTGATGCTTTTGAACTGTGGTGCTGGAGAAGACTCTTGCGAGTCCCTTGGACTGCAAGGAGATCCACCCAGTCCATCTTAAAGGAGATCAGTCCTGGGTGTTCATTGGAAGGACTGATGCTGAGGTTGAAGCTCCAATCCTTTGGCCACCTCATGTGAAAAGTTGACTCATTGGAAAAGACCCTGATGCTGGGAGGGATTGGGGGCAGGAGGAGAAGGGGATGACAGAGGATGAGATGGCTGGATGGCGTCACTGACTCCATGCACATGAGTTTGAGTGAACTCCAGGAGTTGGTGATAGGGAGGCCTGGCGTGATGCGATTCATGGGGTCGCAAAGAGTCGGACACGACTGAGCGACTGAACTGAACTGCACTGAACTGAACTGAACCATGTTGTTCAGTCGCTAAGTTGTATATGACTCTGTGACCCCACAGACTACAGCACAACAGGCTTCCTTGTCCTCCACTGTCTCCCAGAGTTTGCTCAGGTTCATGTCCATGTAACCATGCTGCTGCTGCTAAGTCACTTCAGTCGTGTCCGACTCTGTGTGACCCCATAGACGGCAGCCCATTAGGCTCCCCCGTCCCTGGGATTCTCCAGGCAAGAACACTGGAGTGGGTTGCCATTTCCTTCTCCAATGTGTGAAAGTGAAAAGGGAAAGTGAAGTCACTCAGTCATGTCTGACTCGTAGCGACCGCATGGACTGCAGCCTACCAGGCTCCTCCATCCATGGGATTTTCTAGGCAAGAGTACTGGAGTGGCTTGCCGTTGCCTTCTCCGAAGTATATGTTACTTAATGTAATATATTACATATTATATATTTATATAAACATAATATTCACATACATTGTATAATATATATTAAATTATTATATCACATATACTTTATATATGGACGTGTAGCTAAATAGACATATTTCTAAGGAAATCAGTTTCTTATATTTGTTTTATTTTTGCTTTTTACTTAAAATTTCATAAATATTAGTTTAGTTATTATATTACATTGTAACAGCTTCTGAGTTTGCTGCTATCTGATGACATGGTGCTATAATGTATTTAACTAAGTATTAGTGTAGGACAGTTCTCCTAATGTTGGACATTTGAATTGCATCCATTTTTTCCTCTCATAATTCCTGTTGGGGACATACCGTTAGTTGAAGAAGGATTATTTCCTGATGATAACCTCCCAGGTGCAGCCTCCTGGGTTAAGCCTTCTCGAACAGATGTCATCGTCACTTCTGAAGTCACTTGGTGATGTCCTAAGGTGGACCCGTGTGAACTCAGTAGGCAGAGGCAGAAATGGCTTTACATTTTCTATCACTGTCGGATTCATCTGGCTTCCTCTCAGGCAGGGTATTTCTTTAACACAGCATCACTTTTGGGAAGTCGGTGGCAGCCTCTCCTCTCGCTGTTCTGTTTTAGCAACACCTGGCACAGGGAGGTGCTCGGTAAATGTGTGTTAAACAACTGAAAAAATTGAACAAATATTTTCAAAGCACCTACTATGTGTTTGGTGCGGTTCCAGGCACTAGTGATAGAGCAGCAACCTAAAATAAAAAGCCCACTCCAGCGGGGAGAGACAGGTATTAACAAGAGCATCAATAACATCTGAGGAAGTGACTCGCCCGGCGGAGGATGACCCAGCAATTCCATTCCTGGATATATACCAAAAATATTTGAAAATAGGTATTCAAACTAAGGACTTCCCAGATGGCACTAGTGATAAAGAACCCACCTGCTAATGCAGGAGACACAAAACAAGGGTTCGATCCCTGGGTCAGGAAGATTCCCTGGAGGAGGCATGGCAACCCACTCCAGTATTCTTTTTGTTGTTATTGTTTTGTTTTCCTTTTTTTCTTATTTATTATTTATTTTTAAAATTTATTTTAATTGGAGGTTAATTACTTCACAGTATTGTGGTGGTCACTCAAGTATTCTTGCCTGGAGAACCCCCACGGACAAAGGAGCCTGGCAGGCAGTCCATAGGTTCACACAGACCTGGACACGACTGAAGCAACTTAGCAGGCACTCATTCAAACTAACATGTGTATACATATATTGACAGCAGCACTATTCACAAGAGCCAAAAGATGGAAACAGTCCAAATGTTCAACTGATGAATGATAAACATTGTGCAGCATCTCTGTGCTATGAAATATTATTCAGATGCCGAAAGGAATGAAGTACAGATGCTTGCTACAATGTGGATGAACCTCCAAAACATTATGCTAAGGGAAAGAAGCCAGACAAAAGGTCACATATTATATAATTCCATTTATAAATTCCATCTGATGGTTTTCATTGTTCATGGCAAACACGTTTTACAATGTCTCTGGGAGCCTAGGGAAACAGTTCCCGTGAACCTATGGTCACAACGTTTTCATGAACCAATCAACACATAATCTTGATTTATATGTGTTCCTCTTTAAAGAAATCTTATTTAGGGAATTCCCTGGCCGTCCTGTAGTTAGGACTCCACGCTTTCACTGCTGAGGGCTCAGGTTCTATCCTTGGTCAGGGAAATAAAGTCCTGCAAGCTGCACGGAGTAGCCAAAATTAAAAACAAAAAAAAATTTTTTTAAAGAAACCTTATTTAATGCACTTTTTTGGTTCATTAGCATTGAACTCATGGCCAGCAGCACTCACGCCTGGACAAAGCTTACCTAATGCATCTACTTTTTTGGAAAACGAGGCAGTACTTCAGTACTATACTTGGGGCCACTTTAAACAGCAAGTTCAGTTCAGTCGCTCAGTGTGTCCAACTCTTTGCAACCCCATGGCCTGCAGAACGCCAGGCCTCCCTGTCCATTGCCAACTCCCAGAGTTTACTCAAACTCATGTCCATTGAGTCGGTGATGCCATCCAACCATCTCATCCTCTGTCATCCCCTTCTCCTCCCACCTTCAATCTTTCCTAGCATCAGGGTCTTTTCAAGTGAGTCAGTTCTTCACATCAGGTAGCCAAATTATTGGAATTTCAGCTTCAGCATCAGTCCTTCCAATGAACACCCAGGACTGATCTCCTTTAGGATGGACTGGTTGGATCTCCTTGCAGTCCAAGGGACTCTCAAGAGTCTTTAAAGAGAGGAATCGCAAACGATACAGCATGAAAATGCAAAATGTGGCACCAAATATACCATGGACACTTGTTTACAGTATGAGAGCTGAAATGCCTTCTTCCTCTTCAGCTGGGAACACCCATGCAGAGCAACTCAAACTTGTTGCCACTCTATTCGTCTCCACCAATGACCATGAAAGTCCTATCAACTTTGAAATTACAAATAAGTTAATTTAGAAGACAAGTTCAGAAATATGGAATCTACATATAAGGAGTATTCACTGTATATAGGGCTTCCCAGGTAGTGCTAGTGGTAAAGAATTTGCCTGCCAATGCAGGAGACGTAAAAGACACAGGTTCGATCCCTGGGTCAGGAAGATCCTTCAAGAAGGAAATGTCAACCCACTCCAGTACTTTTGCCTGGAAAATTCCATGGACAGCAGATCCTGGTGGGCTATAGACCACGGGATTGCAAAGAGTCGGACACAACTGAGCAACTGAGCATGAGCACGAGCACTGTACATAGAATAATCCAGAACAGGTCAATCCAGAGACACAGAATTCAGACAGATGGTTGCAGAGACGGGGGGAGGGGCCTGGGTGGGTTTCCTTTTGGGCAATGACTTGAAGCTAAATAGAACTGATGGCTACACAACACCGTGAATATCCTTTTTTTTTTTTTCAGCCGCTCAGTCGTGTCCTACTCTTTGCGACCCCATGAATCACAGCACGCCAAGCCTCCCTGTCCATCACCAACTCCCGGAGTTCACTCACACTCATGTCCATCGAGTCGGTGATGCCATCCAGCCATCTCATTCTCTGTCGTCCCCGTCTCCTCCCACCCCCAATCCCTCCCAGCATCAGAGTCTTTTCCAGTGAGTCAACTCGTCACATGAGGTGGCCAAAGTATTAGAGTTTCAGCTTTAGCATCCTAAATACAAGTAAATTGTTCATTCTGATGTGGTGAATTTTATATCATATAAATTTCATCTTCCTCCCTCAAAAAAAAAAAAATGTATGACTCTAAGTGGGACCCTGAACCTCTCTTTTCCCTTTGGCATGGTGATCATCCACCTACAGATCATGGCTGCTCCAAGAAACAGAGTGAAGATAACCCACATGGAGATGTAACTTAAGCAAACAGTACACTAATACTGTTTTAAACTATAGAGACTGAGGGATTTTTGTTACTGCAGCATAGCTGAGCCTATGTTGACTGTTTCAGAGATCTAAGCCTGTCATCATTGTGGGAGCAAGGAGGGATGGGAACTTGGGAATCTCACCATTCCTAGGTATTCTCTTTCTTTATCTCTCTGCTTTCAGTTTCATGATTCACTTCATCCGCTACTGTGTCCCTTCCCAAATCTAGACTCTCTAAAACTTCCTGTTTTATGCTGTGGCTGGGAAAGATAAAGTCAACTGATGCAGAAGTGGTAAGAATCCACCCTCTCCTCACGACAACTTCCACACAATTCTTCAGCTTCTGGTCCCAACTCAATCTAACTTTCATAGGTGATGGGCATTTTAGTTTCTCAGACTTCTCTGTTCTGTGATGGAAATTAGCTTGGCCTTCATCTCTGTGTTCAGCTAATTCACTTACCGCCTGTTTTCTATCTTCTGAAATTTTGCTGGTACTTTTCATCTAATGTTGTTTCCTCTCTTATTTTCCTTCTCCTCATTAGTTTAAGGCTTCCTTGGTGGCTCAGACAGTAAAGTGTCTGCCTGCAATGTGGGAGACCCGGGTTTAATCCCTGGGTTGGGAAGATCCTCTGGAGAAGGAAATGGCAACCCACTCTAGTACCCTTGCCTGGAAAATCCCATGGACAGAGGAGCCTGGTATGCTACAGTTCAAGGGGGTCGCAAAGAGTCAGACACAACTGAGTGACTTCATTCACTCACCAATTTAAACCTTTCTTATTCCTTGGTGGTCATTTTAGGGAGGTTATGGGAAGCATCCGGACTCATTACTTCATGGCAAATAAAGGGGAAGAGGTGGAAATAGTGACAGATTTCCTCTTCTTGGGCTCTAAAATCACTGCAGATGGTGACTGTAGTCTTGAAATCAGAAGACAATTGCTTCTTGGCAGGAAAGCTATGACAAACCCAGAGAGTGTGTTGAAAAGTAGAGACATTCCTCTGCTGACAAAGGTCTGTATAGTCAAGGCTATGGTCTTCCCAGGGGTCACGTGTGGTTGTGAGAGCTGGACTATAAAGAAGGCAGAGCACCAAAGAATTGATGCCTTTGAACGGTGGTGCTGGAGAAGACTCCTGAAAGTCCCTTGGACAGCAAGGAGATCGAACCAGTCAATCTTAAGGGAAATCAACCCTGAATACTCATTGGAAGGACTGATGCTGAAGCTGAAGCTCCAGTATTTTGGTCACCTGATGCGAACAGTCGACTCTTAGAAAAGTCCCTGATGCTGGGAAAGAGTGAGGGCAGAAGGATCGAGAAGAGGGCATCAGAGGATGAGATGGTTCAGTGGCGTCTTCGATGCAATGAACATGAACTTGGGCAAACTCTGGGAGATGGTGAGGCACAGGGAGGCCTGGCGTGCTGCAGACCATGGGGTCACAAAACGTCAGACACAGCTGGGCAACTGAACAGCAACAACAATGGGAGGCAGCAGACATAAAATGTATTCAGTTGGCATGACTTGCTGGGGTCATGAATGTTTTTCTGTTCATCAGCTCTAGACCAGCACAACCATTTCTGGTGACTGGATAGCACCCTGTTATAGGGCTGTATCCCACCCCACCCTCACTGCCACAGAGGTTGTTTGGCAATGTCTGGAGACATTTTTGATTGTCACAATGGGTTGTGAGATGAGGGGGCTACTCACATCCAGGGTTTAGTAGACAGGGATGTTGTCAAACATCCTGCGATGCTCAGGACAACCCCTATAACGAAGAATTATCTGGACCAAATGTCGATAGAGCAGAAATCGAGAAACTCTGTTCTAAAGGATTCCTATTGTCTTCAGAATAAACTTCAAACGCCTCAGCACAGCTTACAACACTCCAGCCTACGTTTCCCACACTCTCCCTGGCTCACCACGCTTCAGCCACAAGCATCTTCTCTATTACTGGAACACGCCAAGCTTGTTTCTGCCACAGGGCCTCTGCGCTTGCTGTTTCCTCAGCCTGAATCTCTCTTACCCAGATTTTCTGGTTGTTGACATCCTCCCTGCTCTGGTCTTAGCTCAAGTGTCACTTCCTTTGTGAGATCTTCACCAACCCATCTTTCCCTCTCCACCCACCCTGGCCCTCACCTTTATCCAAGGAACAGTCTGTTATACTTATTGCACACTTCAAAGTATCAATCCTGAAACTGGGTGCTTTTCTGCCTTTGTTTATGTTTATTACTTGATGCTATCTCTGTGAGAGCAGGAACCTGTCAGTCTTGATCTCAAGCATTTTGCCTGCCAATGGTTTCTGCTCAGTAAATGGACAGAAGATCTTGTTTAGAGATCCTCAAGTATTTTACATGTGTTTCTTCTTAAAGAATTTCTATACCCCTTGCATATTTTTACTTAAGGTCTGAAATCTGTTTCTTGTAAGTTTAAATAGTTGCAGTTTTAATTTCCCAGTTATTATAAATATTGATATTTTAGAACATAATTTTACTTCATACTTTTAAATATACCTATCATTGTTTATTTTTAAAAATCCTTGAACATAATCTCACAGCATTATGGAAATAAATGGAGAATTTTGTAGGGAAAAAAATATAAGAACAGGCTCTTAGTTGGAAATCTCATTTTATTTGTTTTTTTCTCCTTGAACTTGTATTTCCATTCTATCTCTCTCACAGACTTCTATCCTAATATATATACTTGAAAAGTTTTAAAATTAGTCACCAGATCATACGTGTCTGCAAAATGCTTATGTTAATATATGTGTGTATATATATATATATATATATACGTTAATGTATATATTAAAATCCTGTTTCCCCAAGACTCAAATCTTGAAGATTATCCAGTGTTTATAAGGCTCCAAGTTTTAAAAATTTTCTCTAAATTATCATTACAACTATTATGGGAATATAACTGATCAAAATAACATAAATATACCACATTATGATCAGTTATGTTATACACTGAAAAGTATGTTTTGTCATCAATGAGTTTTTAAATGAGAGAGATGGGCTAGTTATTTTTTGGTGAATAATTTTAGGTTCATCTGTCCATGGAAAAGGGACTTCTCTGGTGATTCAGTGGTAAAGAATCCGCTTGCAATGCAGGAGACCTGGGTTTGCTCCCTGGGTCAGGAAGATCCCGTGGAGAAGGGAATGGCAACCCACTCCAATATTCTTGCCTGGAGAATCCCAAGGACAGAGGAACCTGGTGGGCTACAGTCCATGGGGTTGCAAAGAGTAGGACATGACTAAGCGACTAAGCATGCACACATGTCTGGATTAATATTATTTATTGCTGAAATGCGACAGAAAAAGTGTTATTGCCTCCCCCTTTTTGCTTTTATAAAGTAAATTCTGAGAAATGTTTTTCACATAAACAGGAGACCTGAATGGAAATTTTGTAACAGCTAAGTAATCCAAGGTCAGCCATTTTTGAAAGCCTGCGTAATTTGCCACATATCTCATTATGATAAGTTATCACAAATTACTTGTAATAATTCATTATCCAACAAGTTGTGCAGTGCCTCCTTCATGTTGGTTGGAAGCAAATAACAAATCATCTAAATTGCAGGATTTGTTATCCTGTCCTCGGGGTTGTTGTCCTTTCTAACTGCACACTATTATCTTTTATCTTTATGCCTTTGTTTGGCATCCAGGATTTTACACCACAGCACAACACACCTCAGTAAGTTTCAAGATGAGTGAGAAGCACTGCCTTGCTTTTGCGCGGTGGAGGAAAGAGAATTGTGAAGGCGGGAACACGTTGGAGGCAGGCACTTTCTCAGGTATCTTAGTTTTAGGAGACAGAACACGCAGAAGCCGAGTTTTAAGCAGATTCTCTTTCTCCTCTATTGAGATCTAACTTCAGAAAGGTATTGTATAAATAGTTTAATATGAGTGTATCCATATGAAGTGTCCACTTTGATGGGTTCTGACAAGTATGCTGCTGCTAAGTTGCTTCAGTTGTGTCCAACTCTGTGCGACCCCATAGACAGCAGCCCACCAGGCTCCCCTGTCCCTGGGATTGTCCAGGCAAGAACACTGGAGTGGGTTGCCATTTCCTTTTCCAATGCATGAAAGTGAAAAGTGAAAGTGAAGTTGCTCAGTCATGTCCGATTTTTAGCGACCCCATGGACTGCAGCCTACCAGGCTCCTCCACCCAGGGGATTTTCCAGGCAAGAGTACTGGAGTTGGTTGCCATTGCCTTCTGCTCTGACAAGTATACACCTGTGTAATTTCCATTGCATTCAAGGCACAGGAAATTTCCATTATTTCATAAAGTTCCCTCGTGCTTCTTTACGTCAATAGTCCCTCACCCAGGAGCTCCTATTCCAGGAAGAATGTATACTAACCTGATTCCAATCAAGCCTTTAGATCGTTAAGTTTAGAGAAAATACGAAGGACAGAGGAACACATTAAACCATGCCAATGAAGAAATGAAAACAGAGAAATCCAAGACTGTGGCATATTCTACAGTATAATTGTCTTGATCTTTTTAACAAGACAATCTTTTATACACACACACACACACATATGTATGTATATAAATATATAAGAGTGAAAGTGTTAGTCACTCAGTAATGCCTGACTTTTTGCGACCTCATGGACTGTAGCCCACCAGGCTCCTCTATCCACGGGATTTCCCAAGCAAGAATATTGGAGTGGGTTGCCATTTCCTTCTCCAGGGGACCTTCCCAACCCAGGGATTGAACCCTAGGTCTCCTGCATTATAGGCAGGTTCTTTACTGTTTGAACCAACAGCGAAGCCCTCATTAATATAAAAAAGAAGGGACTCTTCTAGATTAAGGGACACATAAGAGCCAGAAATATTAAACGTAGTACATGATCTTTCATTGTGAGAAAGTAAAAATTGGATCAGACTGCGAGAAGAAAACTCAGCCAGGCCATTCTTTAGGCTCGGCTAACAGACAGGATAAAGCTGGCTGCCGAGGTAACAGGAAATAATTTTTCTTCCAAGGACACTTGCAGCTGTGGAGTGACATAGTGACCTCCTGCTCTGAGTGACTGCTACTTTCTCACTAGCTGAGAAACTCTGTTTTCTAAAATTATGGAAAATTTGCAGTTTGAAATTCTGTGAATACCAATGTCCAGCCTTTCTCTCTCCGGGAACTCAGACAGTGAGCTGCCTTGAGTTCCAAGCCAGGTACAGAGCTTCAGGTAAAAATGTTCTGAATACAATGGTCCACAATTATTCAACTCTGTGCCTTCAGAAAAACAGGACCACGGGTCCACTTGGCTGTCCAGGCTGATATTAACCCCTTTATTCCTTGATCTCTTTGAGCTGTTGACTGGAAAAAATACATGCAGTCTCAACTTTGAGTGTTATGCTTTATTCGGCAGAAATTTTTCAGATTTAAGCCTAGGAGGAAGGATCTCAAGTAACCCTAGGAGAACTGCTCCTGGGAGGCAGGGGAGGAGCCAGGTTATATAGAAGTTTTGCTACAAAGGACAGGTAGTCTGAACATCAGAAGATTATTGTAAATTAAAGAAAACTAGATATTCCAAATTAAGGGATTTAGTGCTTCTCTATGTATGAGAAGATGCAAGAATCTGGGCTCCTTGAAATAATTCCTTTGATAGGCACCTTAACTAACAGGACACTGATAGGGTCAGTATTCAGCTTTTTGCCACCCTGAGCCCCCCCTCCCCCAGGTACACAGCTGGAGGTGGCTGCAGTAGCTGATGGCTTGATGACCACCCATTCTTTATTTAGTAATAGGACAGTTGACATTCTTTATCACGGTCTATTTTCCACCCAGCAGCCTGAGTGATGCTGATAAAAATCAAGTCACTCCAGCTCCTCCACTCAATTCCTTCTCGTGACCTTCTGCTTCACTCCAAGGATAACCCAAGTCCTTGCTACGAGGCCCTTTGTGAACAGGCCTCATCTCCACTCCAACCCAACTGGTTCTCTGCTGTTCTTTGGCTGTCATGCTTCAGTCCAGACCATTGATTCACTGCTCCCGCTTCGTACATTTATTTAAATACCACTTCCTTGGCCCGTCTTCCCACATCATGTCCCTCAGTCATGTCCAACTCTTTGTGACCCAGTGGACTGTAACCTGCCTGGCTCCTCTGTCCATGGAATTTTCCAGGCAAGAATACTGGAGTGGGTTGCCATTCCCTTCTCCAGGGAATCTTCCAGATGCAGGGATTGAACCCACGTCTCCTGTGTTGTGGATCCTTTACCACTGCACCACCTGGGAAGCCCCTTCCTGCATCACCCCATCTAAATACTCACTCTCTAGACCCATACTTTGTATTTTTCTTCTTAGTATTTAACTATCCTAAGTCATCTATATTATATTGTCCCATTTGCCTTGTAAATAGGAGGCAAATCTCTCTCCCACTAAGATTTCAGCTCCATGGTATGGGTGGGGGAGTTTGTACATTTTGCTCTCCGATGTAGCCCAAACTCCTGGACCAGAGGTTGGTAAAATTTTTCAGGTGAAGAGCCAGGCAGTAAACATTTCAGGCTTTATGACCATGCGAGCTCTGTTACAACTACCCAGCTCCAAGGTTGTAACAGCTATAAGAAAACATGCGGGGCTGTATTCCAATAAAACTTTATTTGCACAAACAGGTGGCTCGTGGTAGTTTGTTATCTCCTGTCCAGAACACAGCCTGGCAATAAATATTTGCTGATTGAAATGAGAAGGAAGACGAAGTCATGCTTTTATTGTAGGAGGTGGAAGAGCCAATGACAAATCTCAGATTGCGTCAGAGCAGGGGTGAGATGACGGGACGGTGGCTAAGCCTGTCTAAGGGGAGCCCGGGCTACATGATGCTCCAGAGGCTGGGGGTTCCAGGCAGAGGGATCCCCCAGGGGAAAGATTTGGAGGTGGGATGAGCTTGGTGGGGTTGGGGGGAGGTTCAAGAAACAGAAAGCTCTCAGTGTGGCTGCAGCAGCATAGCGACTGAGGACAAAGTGGTTCAGGATGACATCGGGGGTCTTCCCAGGTGGCTGAGTGGTAAAGAGTCCACCTGCCAATGCAAAAGACACAGGTTCGATCCCTGATCCACTAAGCCCATGCGCCACAACTATTGAGCCTGTGCTCTGGAGCCTGGAGCCATAAGTACTGAGCCCACACGCCACAACTCCTGAAGCCTGTGCACCCTAGATCGAGTGCGCTCCGCAACAAGAGAAACCTGTGCAGTGCAACTAGAGAAAATCCTGAGCAGCCACAGGGAGCACAGCCAAAAATAAAACAAATTCAAGTTTAAAAAGAAAAAGGATGACAAAGATGGGTAAGGACCAGGTCACAGAGGCCTCGTAGGTTTGTTTTTAAATAAATTTTATTATTTTATTTTTGGCTGCGCTGGGTCTTCACTGCTGCTCATGGGCTTTTCTGTCGTTCTGGTGAGCAGGAGCTATTGTCTAGTTGAGGTGAACGGCTTCTCATTGTGGAGGCTTCTCTTATTGCGAAGCACAGACTCTAGAGCCTGCACTCAGGAGGGATGGCACACAGGCTTGGTTGCCTTATGGCATGTGGAATCTTTCTGAACCAGGGATTGAACCAAGTCCCCTGTGCTGGCAAGCAGATTTTCAACTACTGGAAGAGATTGAGATTCTCAACCACCAGGGAATTTCAGGATTTTTTTTTTTTTTTGTCTTTTGCTCCTTTTTCTCACACTTTTTTTTTAATCGTAGTAAAATGTACACAACATAAAATGATAACTTTTATGACCATTTAAAGTGTACAGTTAGTTCTGCAGCATTAATTATACTCATATTGTTGTCCAACTGTCAAATAGAAACTCAGTGCCCATTAAGCATCAAGTCCCCATCACATCTCTCACCCCTGGAAACCTCCATTTCATTTTCTCTCTCCGTGAGATTGACTACTCGGGGAGCTTCATGTAAGTGGACTCATTCAGTATTTTTCCTCTTCTGACTGTCCTATTTCACTTAACATAATGTCTTCAGCTAAAGCTGAAGCTCTAATACTTTGATCACCTGATGCGAAAAACTGACTCATTGGAAAAGACTCTGATGCTAGGAAAGGTTGAAGGCAGGAGGAGAGGGGGAGGACAGAGGATGAGATGGTTGGATGGTATCACTGACTCGATGGATGTGAGTTGAGCAAGCTTTGGGAGTTGGTGATGGACAGGGAAGCCTGGCGTGCTGCAGTCCATAGGGTTGCAAAGTGTCGGACACAGCTGAGCTACTGAACTGAACTGAAGTCTTCAAAGTTCATGACTATAGCATGTGTCAAAATTTCTTTCCTTTTTAAGGCTGAATAATATTCCATTGCCTGTAGATGATGTTTTCTTTATTCATCTGTTGATGGGCACTTCGGGTACTTCTACCTCTTGGCTATTGTGAACAAAGCTGCTATGAACATGGGTGTGCGAATATCAAGTTCCTGCTTTCACTTCTTTTGGGTGTCTACCCAGAAATGGAATTGCTCAATCACATCCCATAGACTTTTGTACTAAGCATAATAGGAGGCCAGGAGGACTTTACGCAAGGGTGTTGCTTTCTTGCTTTAATAGGACCCCCCCCCCATCCCTGGTTGGTGTGTTGAGCTCTGATCACAGCAGGGAGGGACAGGGATGGGAGACCAGGGAGAAGGCTGGTACAGCAGTCCAGGTGAGAGATAGCAGGAGCTGGAAGCTTCAGTATGGCTAGGGAGGCCTCTATGGCGCAAATAATTAGATGATTTACAAATAATGAAAAATCCTGTGAAATAAATGAACAGGAAGAGGAGGTTCTGATTCCAGAGAAAAATAAAAAAGGATCTCTCTGGCCTTCTTCATACATGATTCACTGAACTCATGGTCTACCAGGGAAGCTGATACTTGAAATTCAGATCCTGCATTTTCACCATCAATTTATTTTGTTTGCTTTCATTGGGTGGGTTTGGCCCAGGGCCCAGAGCCTCTGGGTCTGAGGGTGTTCATTACTGTTCCAGGGCTGCAGAGAGGAAGGAAGGGGCTTGGAAAGAAGGGGAGGGGAAGACTTTTGAGTTTGTGGCTGAAAAAGAAGTGCGGGGAGGGCTTGGCAGTTAAGAGCAGGGTTGGGTCTCCTGTCTGCCACATCCCAGCTATGGGATCGTGGGCAAGTTACCTCATCCCTCTAACCCCCAGTTTCTGTTCCTGGAAAACGGAAAACTCATTTGTTTGGTCTGTCTTCTGCTTGCTTCTCACGAAGGCAGAGATCCTTGTTCTGTTCACTGATGTGTCTACACCACCTACATGGTAGGCCCCAATAAATATTTTTAATTTGCCTGGCGTGCTGTGATTCATGGGGTCGCAAAGATTCGGACATGACTGAGTGACTGAACTGAACTGAACACTTATTTTCTATATTAAATTTTCAAATAAGATATAACTTTTTTATTTGTTTGTTTTGGCCACACTGTGTACCACGCAGGATCTTAGTTCCCTGACCAGGTGTTGAAACCATGCCTCCTGCAGTGGAAGCACGGAGTCCTAACCATTGAAACACCAAGGAGTTTCCTAAGCTATAACTTATAGAGCAAAGCATAGCTTCCTTAAGTGGCCAGCTCAATGAATTTTAAAATGTGTCTTGTGTGTATATGTGTGTGTGTGCATGCTAGGTCCCTTCAGTCGTGTCTGACTCTTTTGTGACCTTATGGACCATAGCCCGCCAGGCTCCTCTGTCCATTGGATTCTCCATGCAAGCATACTGAAGTGGGTCACCATGCCCCTCTCCAGGGGATCTTCCTGATGCAGCGACTGAATCCATGTCTCTGCATTGGCAGGCAGGTTCTTTACCACTAGCGGCACCTGTGAAGCCTCATTAAATTTTCACCTAAGGTCTAACATTTTCTTTTTTTTTTTTTTGGCTGCAGTGTGTGACATGTGGGAATCTTAGTTCCCCGTCCAGGGATTGAAACTGTGCCCTGCAGTGGAAGCATGGAGTCTTAACCTGTCAGGGAGTTCCCTAAGGTATAAGTTTTATAGAGCAAAGTATAGCAAACTTAAGAGTCCATCTCAATGAATTTTAAAATGTGACCACCTAGTGACCACCAGATCAAGTTAAGGACATTTTCAGCTCTCCAGCAGGCTCTCTTGTACCCCTTCTTAATCATCCAGTACTCTTGCCTAGAAAATCCCATGGACGGAGGAGCCTGGTAGGCTGCAGTCCATGGGGTCGCTACTAGTCAGACATGACTGAGCGACTTCACTTTCACTTTCACACATTGGAGAAGGAAATGGCAACCCACTCCAGCGTTCTTGCCTGGAGAATCCCACGGACGGGGGAGCCTGGTGGGCTGCCGTCTATGGGGTCACACAGAGTTGGATACGACTGAAGTGACTTAGCAGCAGCAGCAGCACAGTTAACCATTATTCTGACGTCAATCAGCATCTATTAGTTTTTGCCTGTGCTTGACCTTTATCTATATGTGATCATGAGAAATACACTCTTTTGTGCTTGTCTTTTTCTGTTCCTTATTACATGTTGTGAGATTTGTCCATATTGCTACATGCATTAGTAGTTTGATGCTTTTTTATTTTTTTGCTGTCTCATACTCTATTGTGTGAATATGCCACAATTCATTCATCCTTTTGACTACTGATGGACAGTCAAGTTGTTTCTAGTTTGGGGTATCTGAATAAAGCTGTTTTGAACATTTTTGGTAGATGTCTTTTGGTGGACGGAAGCACTCCTTTGAGAAATGGAATTGCTGTGTCACTGTGTACTTGCATGCTTAGCTTTAGGAAAAACTGCCAAATGGTTTTCCAAAGTGGTTGAACCAATTTACACTTCCACTATAGTTTCAGTCGTGCTGTAACAGCTGTGACAAGATTTGGCAATTTCCTTTTAGTCATTCTGGTGGGTGTGTAATGGTATCTCACTGGGGTTTTACTTGCAACTCCCTGATGACTAATGATGGGGAGTACCTTTTCAATAAATACTCGTTGGAAGAATGGATAAATAAAGAATTTGAGTAAAAATGGAAATAAACCTGGCCATCTTGGGCCCTGCTTAAAATCCATCAGTGGCTCCCCATCACTCATGGGAACAGGCTGAAATCTCTCCCCTGGCCAACATGGCCCTGCACACTCTGGGCCCTCCTGATCCCTCCTGCCAAAGATGAGCCCTTTCTGCTTCTCTCTTCGGATTCCTGTCTTCAGTTGCCTCCGGGGACTTACTCTGTCCTGCTACATGGTTTTCCATAAGCTATTTTCTTATCCCAGAACAAGCTCAGACCCCATGAAACCAGACTCATCACTTGTTTCTCAGCTCAAAAGATTCTTCCTCCAGGCAGCCTTCCCTGACTTCCACTGCCAGTAGGCCAGGATCCTTTAAAACCCTCTTCTACTTTCTTCTTAGCTTTTATCACAGCTGTAAATATCCTTTATGTGATCATTTGATTAACCTGTTCCTTCCATCAAAAAAAAAAAAAGAAAAACAAAAAACCACACACTTAAACCCTCACAAGAAACCTCACAAAGAAAACGCCCACAAGAAACCCCAATGCTTGGTAAAAGCATTATAAGAGCAGAAACTTTGTCTTGTTTCTAGCAAGACCCAGCATATAGTAAATGCTCAGTAAGTATTTGTTCACTATAAATGTCAAAGCAACAGCCCAAAGAGCATTATTACCTGAAAGTAATTATCCCATAAAAATCCACTCACCCTGAGAGGGACCTAGGCCACTTACTGTCTACACCATCCCTGACAAAGTACTCTTGCCTCACTGGGCCTCAGTCTCCTCAACTGCAAGATGGGGATAATAACAGTACTTACCTCTTGGGGTTCTAGTGAGCATTTCACAAGTTAGTTCAAGTTCATTGCTAACTCAGCCTTCGGAAGCCCCATGACTGTGAATGCTTATTAATTTTTACTGTATCTCTAGGCCTCCCTTTCTTGACTTCAAAGGTGAGGATCAATAGCCTGGTTATTTCCTGAGTGCTACAGATAGAGTGGAGAAAATGCCAAGCTTCTCTGCACAGAGCTGTTCGGGATCGAGTTTGGAGTCTTCAGGCCTTGAGTGCTACAGAGTCAGGATGGTCATGGCTTCCACTCCCACTCCTGCTATTGGCCAGCTGTGTGACCTTGGGTCAGTCGCTTCACCTCTCTGAACCTAAGTTTCTCCATCTGTACAGGGCAGATTAGATTGAGTATCCACCTCCTGCAGTTTCCCAGTCAGCTCTTGAGTCAGCAGGCTGGGTCAGCCCGGAGGACCCTGGAGAAGTCACTCAACCTCTCTGCCTTCAGTTTTCTTCCTTCATGAAAAGAGAGTCACGACAGAGTCCAATAAGGACGCAGCTACGGTGTCTGGCACTCTGCGCTCATAGAGGCATCAGTGCATATTATTGGCCCTGGTGGTTTCTATTACTGTTGCTGTCGTCTCGACGTTGTTGTTACAACAGGATTTGAAAACTGGTCTGCGGTCTGGACACCAGGGTCGCGCTCGGGCTTTCCCGAGCCTCTGATGGGGGGCTGGTGGGGGTGGGATCGGGCGCCCTCCGGTCCCGGCGGCCGCGAGGTCTAGCGGGCAGCCTCCCCGCGTGGCCCACGCGGGCCGGGCGAGGTGAGCGGGGCGGGGCCGGGCGGGGCGGGGCCGCCGCATCCCCGTGACGCGCCGGCCAACCAGGCGGCGTTGCGGCCCCGGCTCCCTCCGGCGCTGCCTCCCGCCCTCGCCGCCGCCGCCGCCGCCAGCAGCCGGGCCCGTCCGCCCGCCGCTGCCCGCCGTGCCCGAGCCGGCCGCATGGCGCTCCGGGACTTCTGCAGCGTCGATGGCTCCGACCCTTTCTGGGTACGTGCTCGGTGGCCGCCCGGGTCGCGTGGGGCCGGCGGGCGCGAGCGGGAGCGGCGGGGAGGCCGGCCGGCGGGCGGGGAGGCCGGCCGGCGCGGGGAAGCGCCGAGCTCGGGCGGGTTGGGCCCGCGGTCCCGGGGTCCCCTGCCGCCCCGAGCGCCGCGCTCCCCTCCCCGCAGCCGGCCTGGCGGGGCCCGCTCCCCACCCTGCCCGCAGCCGGCCCTCTTCGGGAGCGCAGCTGATGGGGGCGGAAAACTTGGGTGACCGGGTTCCAGGGAAGCAGGGCGTTGGGGAGGGGTTGCAAATGCCCGGCTCCGGGGCTTTTTGGGAAAGGTGAGGGGCCAGAGCCTGGGAGAGGGGGCCGAAAAGAGGGGCCCTTTCTTCTCTGGGGTTCCCCCTCCACTTGAAAATAACCTTCACGGACGGAGACGCCAGAGATGGGGGGTGTCTCCCTGCTTCAGTTCCCCCATCTCCTTTGTGGCTTGGAACCCCGCTTTCACAAACACCCGGTTGCCAAAGGGCTGGGTTGGGCAGGGGCTCAGACTGTGGAAAGGGGCTTCCAGTGGCTGACTTGAGGTTCGCCCCCCCACCCAGTTGTTGTCCATGCACATTAATTTCCTGTGGTTACATATTTTTGACATCTTTTACTTTCCTTCTGTTTAATTACTGCGGGTGCGGGTGTGTGTGTGGTGGGGGGGCGAGTTTGAGGGGACAGGGGAAGAATTAGGGAAGTTTCAGGAAAGAAGGTGGGGCTGCTCACCCCTGCCCTGACTTGCTTGACCCTGGGGCCAGATTTGGGGGTTAGCTGAGGATACCCGAGGATCCTGGTACCAGTGGATTTTGTGCTGTGCCACACCTGAGACCCGAGGCTCCTCTGTGTGGGGACCAACCTCAGGTTCCTTCTGAATCTTTGCTGTTGAGCCTGGCCGGGTCTCCCGAGGCCACTCTGGCTTAATCCCCAGTGTCTTGGGCTTTAGTTTCTCTCTAATGCGATTTGCCTCTTTGTTACAGGAAGCACTTCTGTGTCCTACTCTCTTGATTATTACAGTAGGCAAACCTGGGCAGGATAGTTTTCCCGCTTTGTCTGGGAATCGGGAAACATCCCTGGTTCTTTGGAGCCAGTGTTTAGCATCTCCAAATACCTTCTTGTTGTTTTGTGGTCCTCCCCTTGATGGCTGCATTTGGAGTGTTGATAAGTCATCTTCGAGGGCCCCATGGGAAGGGTTTATTTGGGGGATGGGGGCGGTATGTATCACTTGTTGGAACAACCACACACATCTGGCTGTGTCTCACATTTTCAGGCCAACTCGGGGGCTGGAAATAGTACAGACGCTTTGCACTCAAGGTCCAGGATTGATTGGGGAGCAGACTTATTTGCAAAGTAGTATTGTACTTAGCAGAGACAGGAAAATCTGAGGAGTCCTTGCTCCCAGTACCCAGTGTGACAACAACAAGATTATTTCTGCAAGAATCTGATGGGGATCTGGTCTAGTGTTGCTGTGATACTGGAGAATTTCCTTGTTTATTTTGTTCTGAATTACAGAGGGGATAAAATAGGTGACCGTGAATACTGCACCAGGATGTATTTTATTGATGGCAACTGGCGGTTGATGGATGGCATCAGGTTTTCCAACGTCGAGTGGGTTTGGGGGTGTCCTCTATTTAGTTGAAGAAGCTCATCTGAGGAAATCAGTTGTGTGTGTGTGTTTTTCTTTCTCCTGCAGGGACTTTTGCTACAGGAATTGCCAGGTGGTTGGCTTTCCCTTCTGCCAGGCCCTCCGTCTCCCCGCCAGTCTCTGGCCTTGCAGACTTTCCTCTGCCCTTCCTCCCTCTGGATTTCTGGACTCACTGGTTGTCCCAGTTTCTCAAGGTGCCCTGGAACCAGGGTTTGAGAGCAGGCGGCGGGGGCATGAGCACTTCCAGGTAGCCTGAGAAACTGAATGTAATCAAAAGGAGGTGACTTCTGTGTTTCCCAGGGCACCCACTCAAAGCCAGGCGAGGCTGACCTGCCAGCCACTAGGTAACTGTGTGATCTTGGGCAAGCCACTGTGTCTGTCTGTGCTTCAGCTTCCTCATCTGTAAAATAGGGGTGTGGGCCCCCACAGTCTCAACCTCCTTCAGTTGTTGTGAAGAGTAAAATGAGTTCATCTGTGCAAGCCACTCAGCCCATGCCCTGCACAGAGGTCAACAATGGTTATTGCTTTCTTTCCAGAGATGAAGTTGTGTGTTTTGAGTTGCTGGTCCTTCCTTTGGACCCACTTTTTCTTAAGCTGGGGCATAGGATTGGGTCGTCCCCAAGGTCATGTGTTTAGAAATCAATACAACTAGCCCACCTGAGACTCTAATCAGAGTTTTGTTCCTGAGTCTGCCTGCCTCTGAGCCCCAGGAAAGGGCCAGGAAAACCACACGATGTGGAAATAACCCTTGGTGAGGGTTCGGCTGACTTACCACCTTCACCCAGGCAAATGCTCTGGGATAAAAAAAGAGGAACTTGGTTATCTAAATGGAAAATAGGGGCCAAGTTCACCAGCCCTGGGTTTGCTTTCTTTTTTTTTGAGGGTGCTTGGTGTGGGGCAGGTGGGAAGGGCTGTTTTGTGGCTGATGTTTGAATGATGGTTGGGCAAATGGGCCTGGGCCTCCCCTTGCAAGCTAACTTTTTAAGAAAAAAATTGTGTATTAATTTATTGCACGACCAGTGTAGAAAAATCAGAAAATGTCGAAAAGTAAGTGACAAGTCAGTAAGCAGTGGAGTATGGTGGCTCTGAGCAGTGCATGAGTCCGTAGAGTTCAAATCCTGGCTCTACTCCCTGGGCAAATCACTACCCCCAACTCCATGCCTCAGTTTCCACACATGAATAATGGGGATGTTAACACAGTACCAAGCGAATCCTTGGCAGATACTTAGGGTGTTATTGCTTGGTATACAGTTGGTATGGTGGTTGGTGGTTTAATCTCTTTAAGTCGTGTCCAACTCTTGCCACCCCATGGACTATAGCCCTCCAGGCTCCCCTTTCCATGGGATTCTCCAGGGAAGAATACTGGAGTGGGTTGCCATTTCCTTCTCCCGAGGATCTTCCGAACCCAGAGATTGAACCTGTGTCTCCTGCATTGTGGTCGTGTTATTTACCACTGGGCCACCAGGGAAGCCCTGGTATACACGTGGTCCTCGGTAAAATTAAGCGATGCACTAGCTGGAATTCTTTAGTTAATTTTTGCTGCTGTACTTGCTGCTGCAGGGAGTGAATGGATCGGTGGCTCGTGGAGTCCTGCTAATCATTTGGTCCTGGTGTTGATATTTGCCTCGGAGATGCCCTGAGCCTTCTTCCACCTCAGTAACCCCCTGAATATTCAGTTTGACTGCCAAAAGGTGGGAGAAAAGGAGTGTTTTATTTTTTCAATTTTTTGGCCGCACTGCACAATATGTAGGATCTTCGTTCCCCTGACCAGGGATCGAACCCACACCCCTGGCATTGGAAGCTTGGAGTCTCAACCACTGGATCACCAAGGAAGTCCCAGAAAGAAGTATTTTAGAAGCCATTTGAAATTCTCTTTAGGGTAAGGTCTGACCTTGTCATCAGTCTAATTTCTGGCGTAATTAACTCTCTGTGGCTTCACTATAATGTAGAAAGAGCCAATTTTTTTCTCCATCCTTTAAGCTTCCTGTGGGTTTTTAGACGCATCACTGTGCTTTCCTCTACCTTTCTCTCCTCCTTTACGTCCACCCCTCCTCTGGTCTCCTCTTCCCATGCGGACTAGAGCCACGGGCCCCTGGAACTGGTGGGGTCGTCCCCTCTGTCCACCCCATCTGAGGCCCAGACGGCAGCATGACAAGGTAAATGGCTTTGGAGGGAGAAAAGGGGACTCTCTAGATGACAGGGCAGGGCGAAGCTAGTCTCCTTCTCCCAGCTGGACAGGCTCTGCCTGGGGTAGCCTTACCTTCGGAACGTGATGGTGGATGAAAACTCTCTCTTCCATTCACATTCTCAGCTTTTTGGAACCGACATCTCCACCTGGGTGTCACTAGTTTACCATGTCCCACGTGGAACTTGGGCTACCCTGGAGGCTCACAGTAAAGAATCTGCCTGCAATGTAGGAGACCTGTGTTCAATCCCTGGGTCAGGACGATCCCCTGGAGAAAGGCTTGGCTACCCATTCCAGTGTCCTTGCCTGGGAAATCTCAGGGACAGAGGAGCCTGGCGGGCTACAGTCGATGGGATCATGAAGAAGCAGACATGACTTAGCAACTAAGCCACTGCCACCGTGATGAACTTAGAGGTCTCCCACCCGTACCCCCTGTGCCCGCACCCCCCCCACCCCAACCTCCCCGGCCCTCCTCGTCTCAGTTGACCAGGGCAGCTCTGCCCCAGAAGTTCAGGACCAAACCCTGCCTCAGCCGTGACTCCCCCTCCTTGCCTTCCATCCCACATCTGATCAGCAAATCCTGTTGCATGTTCCTTCAGAATGTTTCCAAATCTGCCTGCTTCTCACTGCCTCCTTGCCTTCCTCTCTGGCCAGAGCCATCACAGCCTCAATCCTGCAGCTGGCTGTTCCCACCTCACTGCCTTCCTTGACCCCGCAGTCTGGTCTCAGCCCTGTAGCTAGAGGGATCCTGTTAAAGACACAGCTCAGACCCTCTCCCCTTTCTGCCCTATACCCTGCAGCGACTCCTTTCATCCCTCAGGGAAAAAGCCAGAGGCCTCAGAGAAACTTACAAGGCCTAAGAGCATCTGATCCCTCACCTCTCTGACCACACTTCCTGCTACCTTCTGTCTCCCTTTGCTCCAGACCAGGCTGCCTTGGGGCCTTTGCACTTGCTGTTTCCTGTGCCCAGAATGCTCGTAAACTTGCAGATCCTTGTTCCAGCGTCACCCCAAGCAGCCTTTCCTGGACTCCCTGCTGCTTCGTTGTGGCTCCCTTCAACCGCACAACCCAGCACTTACTGCCAAAATAAGTCTTACTTAGTTTGTTTGCTGTCTGTAAACTCCCACCAAAAGGTCAGCTTTGCAGGGGGAGGGGTTTTTGCCTGTGCTTGTTCTTATGGCTGTAATCCCAGCCTCAGTGCCTGGAACATAGTAGATTCTCAGTAAATAAGGAATGAATGACAAGAGGCTTTGGAGTGACTTTTGAACTGGATTGAAGCCTCTTCCCAGAGTCTTCTAAGGATGAAATAAACCCTCACCTGTGTGGAATGGATAGCCAGGTGGACTGAGCCTTCCAGTTTCCACATCTGACTGCTTATATTTTGTCTTGCAAAGTTGAGAACTGAGTCTGGCCTCTCTTTTTCCGGGACTCAGTACGTTGCACATAGAGTAGTTACAATTAACTGAGTGTCTTGAGGTATAGGTTCCATTGTGGGATTAGATCTAGCTTGCTAGTGTTCTCTGGCTTTATTTTAATGTGGAATTACTGTGATTGCTAATATTTACTGATGGGAAGAATTCATGGAACGATTTGCATTTCTGACTTGCGGAAAATCAGGAGATCTGATTGCATGAGGGCCCTCGCTCATACGTCGTGGTTTGTCGGCTGGGGCTGCCCCCTCTGACAGAGCAGCCTGCCAGAACAGGCTGGCCCCAGGTTGGCGAAATTCCTTCCCCTCCTTATTGCTGCTGCTGTTAAGTTGCTTCAGTTGTGTCCGACTCTGTGCGACCCCATAGACGGCAGCCCACCAGGCTCCCCCATCCCTGGGATTCTCCAGGCAAGAACACTGGAGTGGGTTGCCATTTCCTTCTCCAATGCATGAAAGTGAAAAGTGAAAGTGAAGTCGCTCAGTCGTGTCCGACTCTTAGTGACCCCATGGACTGCAGCCCACCAGACTCCTCCGCCCATGGGATTTTCCAGGCAAGAGTACTGGAGTGGGTTGCCCTTGCCTTCTCCCTCCTTATTGCTACTTTACTTCTAAGGTCCGGCATCTGTTGCCTTTTTCCCTTTGTGCCTTCTCCCTTGGTCTGTTTCCTTCATCGATGGAGCCTACCTGGACGTGTAGGTGTTTGAGTCAATGTCTCCTGCTTTGAAGCCCATTGGTGAGATGACTGGGGCCGATCTGGCTCACCAGTTTGGTGTTGCTCTGTCTGGCTTGGGTGGGTTGGCAGGAGGGGGCTGGATAAACGAATTATCAATGCCCAGGGAATTTGAAGCAAGCGTTGGTTTTGTATGTGGCTCCAGATTTTCATGGTGGATAAGGCCTAGATTTCATCAGATCTTAATTGTCAGTAACACTCTAGCCCATAAAAACTTGCCTGGACCTTTTGCAGAAAGAAAGAAACGGCTAGTAAAATGCTTTTGAACTGTGATGCTGGAGAAGACTCTTGAGAGTCCCTTGGACTGCAAGGAGATCCAACCAGTCAATCCTAAAGGAAATCAACCCTGAATATTCACTGACAGGACTGATGCTGAAGCTGAAGCTCCAATTCTTTGGCCACCTGATGTGAAGAGCCGACTCATTGGAAAAGACCCTGATGCTGGGAAAGATTGAAGGCAGGAGGAGAAGGGGACGACAGAGGATGAGATGGTTGGATGGCATCACCGACTCAATGGACATGAGTTAGGGCAAACTCCCGGAGATAGTGAAGGACAGGGAAGTCTGGTGTGGTCCATACGGTCACAAAGAGTCGAACACGACTGAGCGACTGAACAACAACAAATGTTTTGGGCTAATGACAAGGACTTGAAGATCCTGAGGCCAGTGCTTCCCCGAGCCTTGCCTGGTAGTGGGACAGACAGGTCTTTTGTTGTGAAGGCGTGGGACTCGACTTATCTCGACAAGGCTGGGCCATGAGGAAGCCCCCGTACCGGAGGGCTGGTAGGTGTGGATCAGTTTCTCAGCCTGGACACGCTGGACCTTTTGGGCCAGGTAATTCCCTGTTGTGGGGCTGCCCTGGGCCTTGTAGGCTGTTCAGCAGCAGCCCTGGTCTCTCCCCACGAGATGCCGGTAACACCTTCTCCCTGTTGTGACAACAAGAATGTCTCCAACTGTTGTCACGTGTCCGCTGGGTGGGGAAGCCCCACAGCCATTGATGTGGAGGAATCTGGGGCAAGACTTTTGCCTCCACCAGCAGCCCCCTGAGTTTTTGGGCTGTTGAACACCTCATGTAATTGGCTTATTGGGGTTGCCGTGGAGAAGCTTAATGAGATGCAAAGAGGGTTAAACTCCAATTAGCCAGAGAAGGAGATTGCAGCTGTTTCCATGCTGTTTGCCTGCCTCTTTCCATCCGGGGCTGCTCTTCCCTAATCCATTCTGGCTGGGGAGGGGGGTGGGAAAGGGTGGGGTGGTGTGAAGGTTTGGCCCAGGGTGAAGTGCTTGTCTAGAGAGATCAGCTGCTCCTGCATCTTAAACTGCCCCAGGAGAGGTGGACAATTACAAAGT
This sequence comes from Moschus berezovskii, assembly GCF_049115385.1. NCBI lineage: Eukaryota > Metazoa > Chordata > Mammalia > Artiodactyla > Moschidae > Moschus > Moschus berezovskii. Next base: position 27,940,762 of record NC_142486.1, on the reverse strand, counting down.
GGAGATTCTACTTAAGTGTCCCCTTGGTTTAATTGCAGGATTGCATCTCCGGGGTGAGGTTGCCAGGTCCTGGAAAATAGGTCTAGATGTCCAGGGAGGGTGGCGTCCGGCCCTCAGGCAGTAATTGAGGTTTTACGAGGTTTCCCGCTTCCCTCTCAGTGAATTGTCTCCATGAAAACCTTCCTTCATGTTTTACTGGCTACCTGCTTGGAGTGCCTTCCTCCCTGGAGAGTGGTTATTCAGAGCCTGTGTTTCCCTGGTGCAGAGTACTTGAGTGTGATCTTTACAACTGGATTCGTCCTCCTGTTCTTCCCACAACCATTTCTCACTCATTCATGTATTCAGTCTTTTATTATTAGTTGAGCATCTGCTGTGCGCTGCCACTGTTCTAGGCACTGGGGATATAGCCATAAACAAGGCGGACGAGACCCATGTTCTCATGGAGCTGATGCTGGGCATGACCGAAGTGATTTTGGATAGTGGTGAGTGCCACAAAGACATGAACTGGGACGAACTGGGGTGTGAGCTGCGATTGGGGTAGGCCTTTCAAAGGAGATGACTCTTGATCTTTGATGCCAGTGGCAAAGCTGGCCGTGCGAGGGCTGGGGGAAGGGTGTCTCAGATAGAGGGGACAGCACGTGCAAAGGCCCTGAGGTGCATGGAGTGATCAAAGGAACTGTGGAGCCCATCTAAGGAAAATCTGGCCTAGAGTCTGCTACCAAATTGCCTACAGCACTAATGACTTGTACTAAGAAGGGCCTGGAAATTCCAAGGAGGAGGCTTGCTGCAGCTTGGTGGGGAGATGGAACATTATTACTTGCTCCCCGATATCATGGTCTTCTGATTTATTTAGGTTTGAATGGGTCTCAGGTTTTAAAAATTAAGTTTATATGTTTTTATCTGTTTGAGAACCTTGGCCACACTGTTCAGGGTCAGATCAGGTTGGAAATCCCCACTGTCCTTGATTCCCCTCCAAAGGCTTTTTAGGACCCATTAACATGATTCATGGGGTCGCAAAGAGTTGGACACGACAGAGCGACTGAACTGAACTGAACATGATGAGGTGCTTTTCTTAATGCGATTAAGATGACTTTCTAAAGGGTTGCTAAAAAAGTCTTCTTTTTTAAAATTGATGTTGAATTGACCTGGAAGGTCTTGCACAGTAACTCTTGATTATGCTATTGCTTTCAAAAAATTATCTTTTAGAAGTTACAACTTTAGGGACTTCCCTCTTGGTCCTGTGGCTAAGATTCTGTGCTCCCAATGCAGGGGGCCCAGGTTTGATCCCTGGTCAGGAAACTAGATCCCGGATTCCACAACTAAAAGATGCTGCATGCTTCCATGCAGACCCACTGCAGCCAAATAAATAAAATGTTAAATAAATAAATAAAAAATTGCAACTTTAAAAAAAGTTTATGGTATAGCCACTATGGAGAACAGTGTGGAGATTCCTTAAAAAACTGGAAATAGAACTGCCATATGACTCAGTAATCCCACTGCTGGGCATACACACCAAGGAAACCAGAATTGAAAGAGACACGTGTACCCCAATGTTGATGACAGCACTGTTTACAATAGCCAGGACATGGAAGCAACCTAGATGTCCATCAGCAGATGAATGGATAAGGAAGTTGTGGTACATATACACAATGGAGTATTCAGTTCAGTTCAGTTCAGTCACTCAGTTGTGTCTGACTCTCCGCGACCCCATGAATCACAGCACGCCAGGCCTCCCTGTCCATCACCAACTCCTGGAGTTCACTCAAACTCATGTCCACAGAGTCAGTGATGCCATCCAGCCATCTCATTCTCTGTCGTCCCCTTCTCCTCCCGCCCCCAACCTTTCCTAGCATCAGAGTCTTTTCCAGTGAGTCAACTCTTCTCATGAGGTATTGGAGTTTCAGCTTTAGCATCAGTCCTTCCAATGAACACCCAGGATCGATCTCCCTTAGAATGGACTGGTTGGATCTCCTTGCGGTACAAGGGACTCTCAAGAGTCTTCTCCAACACCACAGTTCAAAAGCATCGATTCTTCGGCGATCAGCTTTCTTCACAGTCCAACTCTCACATCCATACATGACCATTGGAAAAACCATAGCCTTGACTAGACGGACCTTTGTTGGCAAAGTAATGTCTCTGCTTTTTAATATATTATCAAGGTTGGTCATAACTTTCCTTCCAAGGAGTAAGCGTCTTTTAATTTCCTGGCTGCAATCAGCATCTGCAGTGATTTTGGAGCCCAGAAAAATAAAGTCTGACACTGTTTCCCCATCTGTTTCCCATGAAGTGATGGGACCAGATGCCATGATCTTTGTTTTCTGAATGTTGAGCTTCAAGCCAACCTTTTCACTCTCCTCTTTCACTTTCATCAAGAGGCTTTTGAGTTCCTCTTCACTTTCTGCCATAAGGGTGGTGTCATCTGCATATCTGAGGTTATTGATATTTCTCCCAGCAATGGAGTATTACTCAACTATAAAAAAGAGCACATTTGAGTCAGTTCTAGTGAGGTGAATGAAACTGGAACCTATTATACAGAGTGAAGTAAGTCAGAAAGAGAAACACCAATACAGTATATTAACTCATATATGTGGAATTTAGAAAGATGGTAACGACGACCGTGTATGCAAGGCAGCAAAAGAGACACAGATATGAAGAACAGGCTTTTGGACTCTGGGAGAGGGCGAGGGTGGGGTGATATGAGAGAATAACATTGAAATACGTATATCACCATATGTAAAACAGGTGACTAGTGCAAGTTTGATGCATGAAGCAGGGCACTCAAAGCCAGTGCTCTGGGACAACCCATGGGGTGGGCAGGGAGGTGGGAGGGGAGTTCAGGATGGGGGGACACGTGCACCTGTTGATATATAGCAAAACCCACCACAGCACTGTAAAGTAATTATCCTCCGATTAAAATAAATAACATTTTAAAAAACGTTTAAAGATACTAGAATAAAACTGTATTCTGGAAGACTATGAAGGGAAAGTAAAAGTTTCAGTACTTCCCCTCCGTGAGCTCTGTTCCCAGGTGTCACCATTGATGGTAGTTTCTTGGGTGTCCTTCTAGAAAATTTCAAGCATATGCAAATATGTATGAAGTGTGAGTGGGCGGGGAGAGATTGAATGTCTTTCTTCCCTCCCCAAATAGTTTCATATTCGAAACAACATTCTATGCCTTCTCCTTTCCCTTAGAAACCAGTGTTGATTTTTCTGTCCGTGCTAAGTCCAGGGAAATTGAAAGAAAAGGAAATAATACTTTACCAGCCACACTCTCTTCTGTTACACGACTGTGCCGTGTATTCACCCAGTCCTCCCCGGGCTGCTTTCAGGGTCTTGGTTCCAGTCTTCTGCACAGAGAACAGTGCTGCCTCAAACACGCTGGGTGCTCATCTCAGTACTCTCTGCGGAGAGATGTAAATGACTCAGCAGAGTCAGTTTCCCCTAAGAAATTGCTCGGTGGGGGATCTGTGCAGTTTGAAATGTGACAGTTCTTTTTTTTTTTTTTTCTCTTTGCTTTTCTCGGAGTCTCCTTTATTTATTTATTTTTTAAAATTTATTTATTTTAATTGGAGGCTAATTACTTTACAATATTGCAGTGGTTTTGCCATACATTGACATGAATCTGCCACGGGTGTACATGTGTCCCCCATCCTGAACCCCTCTCTCACCTCCCTGCCCATCCCATCCCTCTGGGTCATCCCAGTGCACCAGCCCTGAGCTCCCTGTCTCATGCATCGAACCTGGACTGGCGATCTGTTTCACATATGATAATATACATGTGCTTCCCCGGTGGCTCAGAGGGTTTCTGCCTGCAATGTGGGAGACCGAGGTTCGATCCCGAGGTTGGGAAGATCCCCTGGAGGAGGGCATGGCAACCCACTCCAGTATTCTTGCCTGGAGAATCCCATGGACAGAGGAGCCTGGTGGGCTACAGTCCACGAGGTCACAAAGAGTCGGAAATGTGATAGTTCTGATTCTCAAGTGACAGCTATGGTTTAAACTCCCACTAATGGATTTACTGGGTTTCCCAGGTGGCGCAGTGGTAAAGAATCTGGCTGCCAACTCAGGAGGTGCAAGAGACGTGGGTTTGATCCCTGGGTCATGAAGATCCCTTGGAGGAGGAAATTGCAGCCCCCTCCGGTATTCTTTCCTGGAAAATTCCATGGACAGAGGAGCCTGGCAAGCCCCAGTCCATGGGGTCCCAGAGAGTCAGACACAGCTGAGTGCACGCACACAAGGGACTCACCAGCATTTATTAAGTACCTGTTGTGTTCGTGGCATTTGAGAACATTGATCAGGCTGGGAGTTGACCAGACTCATGTTGCTTTCTTGTGTATGAGAGGATTTTGCCCAGCAGTTAAACCATCCTTCCAGTGGATTTGGTCCAGAGAGTGATTGGTTTATGTTCTAATTTTAAAAAGATATGTTTAAATTTTAAACAACTTTTGACTTCTTTGTTTAAAAAGTGCTTTTACATTAGCAATTCAACAACATGTAAAAGTTTTACTCATAATTTTATCGTGCTAAAATGATTTATTTTTTACGTGTAAACTTTCTAGTTTAATTGTAGAGTTTTCTGGTTCACAGAGTGATACTCCTTGTGAGAAAACAGCATAGAGGTATTTAAATAAAGCGTTAACTCTCTCTAACCAATAACGAAACTATTCTTCCTGTCCTTTCTCTGTAATCATGGAAATGTTTATAAACATAAATAATATGCTTAAAAATAAAGTGGGTTATATTATCATCATCACTGTACTTTTTACTTTTGCTTAACATAATACATGGCAGTACACATAATCTCACTAGTAATTCTTAAACTATTGTATAATATTCCAAGTTATAGATTTGTTATGATTGATTCAGGCATTGCCCAGTTAATAACATCACTTGCACTGTTTCCCATTTTTTGGTTTCTGTAAACAATGCGGCAGTTAAACATCCTTGTCCGTGGGTTAAAATTCTGTAAATTTTAGTTTTGAATGAGTACTGGGGTTTCCCAGGTGGCGCAGTGGTAAAGAATCCGCCTGCCAATGCAGGAGACACAAGAGATGCAGATTCAGTCCACGGGTTGGAAGATCCCGCTAATGGCAACTCACTCCAGTATTCTGGCCTGGGAATTTGCATGGACAGAGGAGCCTGGTGGGCTCCAGTCCACGGGGTCGCAGAGAGTTGGACACGACCGAGCACATGCGTATACAGTGGGCGTTGGCTGGTTATTTTCCAGAAAGGTTGTAGCGAGTCCATTCCTAGCGACAGGGACTGGGGATTCCCATTTCTCGGCATCCTTCCCAGCCCTGTACATGGCTGACTTCTGTTCATTTGATGGACAAAAACGATGCCTTATTTTCACCGGCATTTCCCTTAGAAGTTGAGCGTCCTGCGACATACTCCTCGGTGAGTCACGTGTTCTGTCGTGTGTGTGCAGTTGTCCTTTTTGTGCGTTTTTACTCCGGTTTGCTCTTTCCTGCTGATTTGTGGGCACACTCGGTGTACTGGGACTCTTGCTTCTTTTGTCCATATTTTTCCATCTGCCGTTGTGTGTTGGTGCGTTAACATCCGAATCTTGTCCAGATTGTTGTGTGGTCTTTTCTCTCCTGCGTTTTTCATTTATTCTTGTGAGAATTTTCCCGTGTTCCCGCACAGCTTTTGTAATTATACCTTTGAATGTCCAAGCAGTAGTTTCTGGTATTGGTGGACTGTAATTTACATAATTATTGCCTGTGGTTTGACATTTAGGTTGCTGTTTCCCCCTTTTTCTTTTTTCTTTTCTTTCAAAGAGAACATTGTAATGAGTATCATATGGTAGCGCCTGTTGACTTATTTCTTTAGAACGTATTCTTCGGAGTGGAGAGAATATTTAAAATCAATGAAAATGTTTTATTTCCTGTCTGCAACAAGCCC